>NW_019154162.1:1269974-1319315 GCF_002288905.1 Enhydra lutris kenyoni
TTTCTTATTTTCAATACATGCGGCCAAATTCAAATAAATAATATGGATAATTTGTGATTTTGTACTCCCTGAGTCAGATTGAGAAATAGGAAAGGAAATGGCACTCTTTTAGCCAAACCCAAAAACTCTGATAGGGACAATGATATAAATTACCAAGAACTGATGACTGAGAGTTGGGACAATCTCTTATGGGTTCCTTGCCTTACAGAGAAGTCAGTGGATAAAATCTTTGTTCACATCTGGGTCATGGAACCAGTTTGACCTCAATTATTCTGGAGGCCACCTTGTGTGAATTCTGTAGTTTGTGGAGGAAGGACAGGAGATGGCCTGGAGGAGGAGGCTTCTGGGCTGGGACCATTGCCCGCTAGTGGATGCTGCACTATAATTGTGATGTGCCTGCTTTAAAAGCTAAGCAGGCTCAACCTATGTTGTATACAGTTTGTCCTCAATTACCATTTACTGAATTAAATTTGTGGCATGATCTGAAGCATGCTATAAAACACACTAATTCCAGGACACCTCTTATAGTGAAAGCTCAGAAATATGCTTCTTCTTTTCATGAAATCTTTGAAGATTCATTTTAAAATATAAATATGCTCTTGAAGAAGAGCATAGTAACTAACCACCAAACATCATTACTTCATTAGGTTATGAGTCAATTAACATCTCCTTTCATCAGTAAGAGTTTGGTTCTCTGGGGTGAATACATTTTGCTGAAGAAGGTTAAATTCATGAAAAAAAATACCATGTTGAGGAAAAAACACATATAGAATAGAATCTGAAGTTCTAAACACTGAACATATTTATTGAGTTTCTACACTTCCACATCTGGGGCTCTTTGTCTGGAATAAAGCTTCACCACTGACTATGGAAACTTGGACAAGGGGTTTTACCTCTATAAACCCCAATTTCTTTATTCTGTAGCATGGAAAATAGCATAGTTCCTGTTCTCCAAGATCATTGTGATATGATCATCACAACAGCGATGCTCATTTAGCTTGAAGAGCACAAAGCCTGGTGCATCCCTGAAGCCCTATGAGTGTTAGCAGCATGACAGAGGAAGACAGTATCGTATCCTGCAGTCTGGGACTGAGTTTACACAGATTGGGTCAAATGTCAGCTCTATCACTTTGGGTATATTGTTTTACTTTTTTTGTTTGTTTGTTCATTTATTTTTCTCTGTTTCCTAACCTTTGAAATGGGAGTAATAGCACAAATGATGTTTGATTGTCATAAGGCACTTAAAATAGCATTTGGTAATACTAAGTCATCTTTTCTTTCTTTCTTTTTTTTTTTAAGATTTTAGTTATTTATTTGAAAGAGAGATCTCTGTCTCTCAGAGACAGTGACAGAGTTAGCGAGAGAAATATCATAAGTGGGGAGGAAAGGGAGAAGGGAGCCTGATGTGGGGCTGGATCCCAGGACCCTGGGATCATGACCTGAACTAAAGGCAGATGCTTACCTATTGAGCCACCCAGGTGCCCTCTAAGTTATCTTTTCATGATGAATATGATATAGGCAGTCCACGCTTCACACAGTACTGCAGAACAGTAAAAGTGACCACATACACTGCACCTGGGACAAAATTCTTAATAACTCATGAGAAAAAAATTTGGTAGTTCTATGACTTTTAATGTTTTTCTACAGCATTAAAAGCTCTCTTGGGGAAATAAAAAAAATAGAAAAACTAATATCTGTTTAGTACACTGTCACCTAAAATAATTAGAAACATTGAAAATTAGTGTGCTTGTTAAAAATGTATGAAGAGTAGTTTTCACAGTGCTTACTTCTTGTTATATGGCAAATAGGGAGGAAATATCTTTTCTAGGCCATGGTTAACTGTCTTACCCCTACATTTGGATCAGCTTCTAATATTTTATCCTTTGTGTTTTCAATGACATGAAATGTCTTGAAGAGTTCCTTTAATGTAAAGATTTCTACTAGTAGCCCTTCCCCTGGGACATTGTCATTCTTTTTGTCACAAACCCACTTCTTCATTTCCTGTGGCTGCAGATCTAGAGTCTGTCAAACAGCACATGTCAGCATTTCCATGGTCAGCTATTCCTTTGTATGAATCCCTTTACGTCTGAGTTTAATTTTCAGTGTTGTTTTTTATTTCTTTGCTGTATATTCATCTTTGTTGACCAATTCCCCCTTTTTATCTATTTTTAGAAAATGTCACATGGGCTTATCATTGAGAGATGAAGAAGTGACACAACTCTGTGCTTTGCTGTCTGTGTGGGAACTGAATAATAGATGCCCCAGTGACCAATCACCAATAGATTTTGAAAGAAATGATGTGATTGGTCACTAATTATGCTGAGCATCTATAATTTACATGTTTGTTTGTTGACTGAAGAGCTAGCAGGAGAATTTGTACTTTATGCAATTATTCCCAGTTAGTCCACTATGGTCCCTGAAACTTGAATTATGTTGCTTGAGGACTGGTGTGATTTAAATTGTGATAATTGAAATTTGTGCATATTAGAGACATACAAAGTGGAGACTTTGCAATCACCAACTTTACTGAATAGAAATATTTAAATGATAAAATTACCACTGTTATATAGCCATTAAAATATTAGTATCTAAGTATGTTTTAAAAATAGAAACAGAACCACTTTAACATTCACAAAGAATGTCCCTATGCACATTGCTTTCCTCTTGCTGCTGTTACAAATTGTCACAAACCTGGTGATTTACAACAACATAAATTCATCATATACTTGTGGAGGTCAGAAGTGTTATATAAGCCTTATGAGGGTAAAATTAAATAGGGCTGTGTTCCTTTTGGGGCTTTCAGGGGCAAATATCTTTCCTTTTCCTTTTCATTATAGTGTCTCTTGCATTCTTTAGCTTACAGACTTGCCTCAAATTGTTGAAACTTCTAAGCAAGAAGTTTCTCTTATCACATCCCCTGCTACTGCCTTTGACCTTCTTGCCTCACTGTTATATGGACCTTTGTGATTACATTGGGTTTACCTGGATAACCCAAAACAATCTTTGCCTCTCAAGACCCTTAACTTAATCAAATCAGCAAAATCCCTTTCCCACATAAAATGATGTATTCAAGGTTTTGAGGTTTAGGACATACACATCTTTGGGGCAATATTATTCTCTACCACACTGTAGGTCTTAAAAACCAAACCTTCAAAATATGTATTATGATCAACTCAGTTTCACCTATCAGGCTGAGGGCTAAAGAGATGAAGTGTGTTCTTCATAGTTAACATGTCACAAATGTTATTTTAATGTGTCCTACTTATTTAATATAAAAAAATCATCAATTAGATGTTGGGTGACACTCTAGAGATGCAAAGACAAATATGTCCTCCCTCCCCAACAAGCTCCTAAGAACAGCATAATAGATGGTGCTAGCTTCCCAGAAAGTTTAGGTGCCAGGCCCTTGGACCATGCCGATCCAGTCACTCTGAGGGACACACAGCCACAGAACACAGACTTCAGGTCTGCACTGGCCTCTGTCCCCAAGGTGCTGCTCTCCCTTACCCCAAACCCAGGCCGTGGCCCAGTAGACCTAAAAATGGCTCTTCCTTATAGAGGTTTTCTATAGCCTCACCATACCACAATATCTCCATAGTATACTAATTTATTGTCTGAAATTATAAGACAAACCATTTTTTAAACTTATAAGAGAAACCATTTTTAAGCAAGCTGTGCTGGAGACTTAGTTATTAAGCTCCGGTGTGTGGGTTCAAAGGGATAGTATGGTACATAAGAGGAAAAAATGTAATGGAAGAGTCAGGAGTTTTAGTTACAGTGACTTTGAATCCCTATAAATTTACTTTTCTCATTACAGAGAAGTTATAATTCTACACTACTCTGTCTTTTCCAACTCTTAAAGCTAATGTATGCCATTTGTCTGTGTGAATCTTTACCACTTAATCTGATAGATGCTCAGTAACTAGTACCTGTAGTATTATTATGGAGCAGTATTTCAAAGGTCATCCTGAATGACATAGGCATATAATAGTGTCTAGTGTGATGAGGTATGTGATACAGGTTCACACCAGAATAGAAGATAATTGACAAAAAAAGAAAAAAAAAGACAACACCAAATATGATCATCACCAATAGGGCAATTTTGCCTGTTTCATCTTTATTCAGTCCCTAATGAATAGCTCTATTATTCCTTATTTAGAGCAGCCAAATTTAGGTAATTAAACCTAGACATCAGATATTTATAAAAGGTCAACAAATAGCTTATCAAAAATAACTGCTTTTTAAACCAAATGTGTGGTTCTTTTGTTTGCTGAAATGACGTTGTTATTTAATGTTGTTTAGATGGGTTCTTATGTCTGTATGTGTATATATTTATGTGTGTGTAAATAGGGCTCTTGCTTGGCTTCCAGAGATTGTTGGTTTGTGTGTTTGCAACTCAGTATTGGTGATCTACTCACCATCCATTTTGATTTAATTCCCCCTTCCTAACAAAATTCTGGTATATGATCTTACTGATATGAAGAATTTGAGAAACAAAACAGAGGATCATAGGGGAAGGGAGGAAAAAATGAAACAAGATGAAACCAGAGAGGGAGACAAACCATAAGAGACTCATAATCATAGGAAACAAGATGAGGGTTGCTGGAAGGGAGGGGGGTGAGAGGGATGGAGTGGTTGGGTATTGGATATTGGGAAGGTAGTGCTATGGTGAGCTCTGTGAATTCTGTAAGACTGATAAATCACAGACCTGTACACCTGAAACAAATAATACATTATATGTTAATAAAAAATGAAAATAAAAATAAAACTGCCATATGATAGAAAAAAAAATCTGGTTTTACTCAAACATTCATGCTCTTCCATGAAGTCATGTGCTTCTGGAAAGTTTTCCTCAATCTACAGTCCTGGAGGATACTTCCTAATTGGTCTGAAGCAGTGGTTTTAAAGGTTTGGTCCAGGGGTCATTGGGAGTGGGACCCCTCCTGGGACCTTTTTTTAAAAATTATTTTATTTTATTTATTTATTTGAGTGAGAGAGAGACAGAGTGAGAGAGCATGAGGGGGGCGGTCAGAGGGAGAAGTGGACTCCCTATGGAGCTGGGAGCCTGATGTGGGACTCGATCCCAGGACTCCGGGATCATGATGTGAGCCGAAGACAGTCATTTAACCAACTGAGCCACCCAGGCGCCCTGATCCTGTGACCTTTTTAGAGAATTCACAATATTAAAACCATCTTCATTTTCATACTAGAGATTATGTGTCTTTGTTATGTTCTCTCACAAATGTAAAATGGTTTTTTTCAGGGGCTGCAAGATGTGTGATAATATCTTTACTCAGACAGCTATTGGGATATGTGCTCTGAGGTTTTGTTTTAAAATTTCCTCAGCTTTCATTTCTAATACAGGAGTTATTGATAGATACAAAAGGGTTATGGATATCCAATATTCTTTTCCAAATTTTTAAGAGTAGAAATGGGCCTTGAGACCAAAAACAGGTCTTTGAACTGCTGGTCCAAGCAAATGACGATGGTCCATTTTCACTTTCAGAGATTGGAGTAGGCATGAGCACATGACACAACCTGTCCAATTAGAGGAAGTCTGAAAGGTAGTGGAGTAGCTGTGTTTCTGAGAAAAGTTTCTTCATTTTTTGTTATTAAGATGTATCTACTTATTTTATGCAGAGAGAGAGCATGTATGTGGAGGCGAGGGGCAGAGAAGGAGAGAGAAACTTAAGCAGACTCTACTGAGCATGATGTCACCACCCTGAGATCATGACCTGAGCTGAAACAATGGGTCCAAACCAAGAGTGCTTCACTTAAGGGACTTTTCCGTCCAGATGCCCCAGGATTCTTCATTCTTAAAAAGAAATATAGGATGAGGGATGAGGCAGTCTTTATTTCCCACCCACTCTCCCAACCCTTGAACTTGACTGGATCTGGATGTGGGTGATGGTGTGATGCCTGGAACTGTAGAGCCACCTTGCTCAAGCATGAGGTTGGGGCAGCCACAGAGGAGGAGCCCTCACTTTCCATACTCAGAGTGCTCCTTGCCTCATTTAAATCTGTAAACAGAGAGAGAGAGAGAGAGAGAGAGAGAGAGAGGAATAACATCAAAGCACTAAAGGTGCTCAGGATGGTTTTTACTCTTCTTGGTGCTTTTAACTCCAAAGTAGCAGTTTCATATCCTAGTAGAATATATTTCTCTAGATTATTTTGGGACTCTGTTAAAAGATTTTTCTGTTAGAACAGGCAAGACTCCAGTTTTGCTTATTTCCTTTAACAGAACAAACACGTAGGTACAAATTAGTACATGTGAGTTTGGTTCTGACCCCATATCAAATGTTTAGTACCCCAGGAGGAATTATTTTTGTTTCTTTGAATCCCAAAGAATGGACTTTTACATCAGATTGCAAATCCCAGTCTTAAAGTCAAAGAGGTGATTTTTCTATGGAAAACGAGCAGAATTGACATTGGGGTATCATATCTAGAATTTTTAGATTTGGATATTGTTGCTAAGGTTTTACTGATTCAGTAGTCACTATCCCTCATCCATACAGGTGCCTTTGCATCAGGCACGTAACTAAGCAACCCAATTTTACAATGAAAAATATAGTTCATCTACTGAGTTGTCCAGTTCAAATAATGAATTTTAAATGGTAGAACTTTTGTTTACTGAACTAGCCTGGTTATTTTTTAGTCTTCTTGTATCATTATCATATGTATGTATATATGTATGTCTGTATTTTTACTCAAAGAGTCATGGAAGACCTATTATGGGGAGACCCTGTGCCATGTGGACTCTGTCAATCATCCAACAGATTTATTTAACAACCTCTATGTCTGAAATACTATGTTAGAAAATCGGTAGTTAGTGGTAAGCAAATAAGTATGCTTTCTTCATAAAAATTGTTGTCTAGTGTAGTGCATAAAAGATAAACCAATAAACACACACACACACAATTACAAAGTTTGAGGAAATGAATTAGAAAGAAAGTCACCTGGTTTCAGTGCTAAAGACTAAGAGGAAGAGAAGGGGACATGTGCTTCTTGGCAAGGTGTCTAAAGACGTGCTCACCGACAAAGGGACTTTCAGAAAAAGAGGCTGCCATACGGTGTTTGGAAGATGCTTCCTCAGCCACATGAAGAACAAATTCATAGGCCCTGACTCTTAAAGTCTACGGGATCATTATGAAGAGGATGGACACTAGGACACATAGCAACCAAATGTACATGGCCACTCAGACGCCATATGAATAGTACATTTAGCTCTAGGTATCAAGGTGCTGAAATAATGAGGAGGCTATTCCATGTGCACTCATGGCAGAGCTGTACAAAATATTAATGGACTTGGCTGGCCTCATCAAAGAGAGTTCCACACAACATGTCCTGAATGTGAATGTGAAAGTAAGGAAACTATATGCTGATCAATGGCCAGAATGAAGAAGTTTGAAATGGATGTAAATATCTCCGATTAGGCTGTGTTACTGCTCACGTTAGGGAACATGTATTTTTTCATTCATTAATTTCTTCAAGTCTTTACCAAACACACAGTGTGTGTGTGATGGGCACTGTGTGCTAGTTAATGAGGGTGGAACTATGAAAAGAACAGTGCTCCCGAAAGCAGGAAGCTTCCGATCTTGTCAGGGGATAGACTTGTAAACAATATTGTGAAATAAATAAGGTCATAGAAGTAAAATGCCTCCTTCTGGCTCCTGCCTGTCTTTCTAACATCATCTTTTGCTTGCTTGCTTTCTTTCTTTCTTTCTTTCTTTCTTTCTTTCTTTCTTTGACAGGCAGAGATCACAAGTAGGTAGTGAGGCAGGCAGAGGGAGAGTGGGGGAAGCAGGCTCCCCGCTGAGCAGAGAGCCCGATGCGGGGCTCGATCCCAGGACTCTGGGATCGTGACCTGAGCGAAAGGCAGAGGCTTTAACCCACTGAGCCACCCAGGCACCCCCTTTTGCTTTAATTTAAAGGAAAGATAACCTGATTTTTCAGTGTTTTAAATGTGCTAAACTTCCTTATTGTAGGCCTTACACAGGCTTTACTGGAACCCTCTGCACACCCACTCATGCATGATTATTGTCCGTTCATCATTTACGAATTTATTTAAATACATTTATTCCAAGCTATCTTTCCTAAATCAGTGTTTCTCAATGTGGTCCATGAAATATCCATATCATATGTGACTAACAATGTGCTCTAAAAATGCAAATTCTTGAGTATCTCCACAACAGACCAACCTACAGAATGATTAGAGATCCAAAAAAAAAGTTATTTTCATACATTTTGCTGGAAATTCTTTTACACACTGAGTTTGATCTCCACTGTCCTAAACTGTGTTCAGGATCTTTTCTGTGCTCCCATAGCCACAGTGATCTGCCCCTACCATAAGACTTACTGCCTGAAACCATTGGGGGGTCTGTTAAATAAATCCTTCAAAGTAAATGAAAACTCACAGAGGTAGGGAAATGTCTGCTTGCTAACAATTGTTAAGTCCACTCTTTCAGACTGAACGGTTGCCATGGGTGGCCAATAAACAGATGGAAGTTTTGCTGTGAAGGGGCAGATAGTTTCCATGTATTTAAGGGACAGAAAGGCCTTCTTGGCAGAGTGTGTGCCTGTTTAGGTGTTCAGGTAAGACGAGGTAGTTCAGGTTGTCTGTAATCCAGATGGGGTGGATGGGTGGAGGCAGATGAGACAGTAAATGGCTGTAAGTCATGCTACAGAGGTAAGGTTTCTTTTCATGCTATCAAAAATAAATACCTACAGAAGTGTGTTAAGTATGATGTAATGGGGAAGAAGAAAAAAAAAAGGATAAAGTCCAGGAGACCTAAGTTCCAGGCCTGGGTTGGCCAGGGACTCCTTAAATTTGCTGTAGACAATTTCTTGATCTTATGTCTTGATTTTAATAACTGGTAATTGTATATAACTATCTCATACTTTGTCACTTCACAAGGATGAATATTTTCATAAGGTATACAAAATGAACATACATGAAAAGCATAACACATTAAGGAAATGCCAAGTATTTCTTTAATACTGTTTATTATTCCCCTTTAAGGGTTAAAAGCTTTTATCTGTAGGCTACGGTTCTTAGCCTTTGGATACTCCTTGTAGTTACATTTTCAGACTACTTCTGTATTACCTGAAAGCCACAATGAACCCTTAATGGAAAAACTCTTTACTTGTATATACAGTTCATACATTCTATTAATATCATCTTCCTTTATATTTAATGTTGGTACAACATTTTACTCTTATAAGCTCAAGTTGAATGGGTCTGTATGGCTTGTATTTTGACACTTTAGGATTCAAAAGTCATAAATGGCTTTTGACATATAGCAAATGTCATGTTACATCCTAGAGCTATGTCTATTTTTGGCAAATTGCTGATCTTTTCTCCTTTTTTTTTTTAATCCAGAATAAAATTCTTGCCTAAAATTAGCCTGGATTGGCTCAACTAAACTCTTTGTGTCAAATACTTATGACCATGTGAAGAGCTATACATTCTGTGGCTAAAAGAATCCACTTCTTTTAATAGAGGGGCATAACTTTTCTTTCAAAAGCTGAGTGTTTCCAAATTAATGTAGTAAGTCAAGTTTTTTTGTTTGTTTGTTTTGCTTTATTTTATTTTTAATTTTATTTTTAATTTTATTTTTTATAAACATATATTTTTATCCACAGGGGTACAGGTCTGTGAATCACCAGGTTTACACACTTCACAGCACTCACCATAGCACATACCCTCCCCAATGTCCATAACCTCACCCCCCCCTCACAACCCCCCCTCCCCCCATCAACCCTCAGTTTGTTTTGTGAGATTAAGAGTCACTTATGGTTTGTCTCCCTCCCAATCCCATCTTGTTTCATTTACTCTTCTCCTACCCCCTTAACCCCCCATGTTGCATCTCCTCTCCCTCATATCAGGGAGATCATATGATAGTTGTCTTTCTCCGATTGACTTATTTCGCTAAGCATGATAGCCTCTAGTTCATCCATGTCGTCGCAAATGGCAAGATTTCATTTCTTGTGATGGCTGCATAGTATTCCATTGTGTATATATACCACCTCTTCTTTATCCATTCATCTGTTGATGGACATCTAGGTTCTTTCCATAGTTTGGCTCTTGTAGACATTGCTGCTATAAACATTCGGGTGCATGTGCCCTTCGGATCACTACGTTTGTATCTTTAGGGTAAATATCCAGTAGTGCAATGGCTGGGTCATAGGGTAGTTCTATTTTCAACATTTTGAGGAACCTCCATGCTGTTTTCCAGAGTGGTTGCACCAGCTTTCATTCCCACCAACAGTCTAGGAGGGTTTCCCTTTCTCCGCATCCTCGCCAGCATCTGTCATTTCCTGACTTGTTCATTTTAGCCATTCTGACTGGTGTGAGGTGATATCTCATTGTGGTTTTGATTTGTATTTCCCTGATGCCGAGTGATATGGAGCACTTTTTCATGTGTCTGTTGGCCATCTGGATGTCTTCTTTGCAGAAATGTCTGTTCATGTCTTCTGCCCATTTCATGGTTAGATTATTTGTTCTTTGGGTGTTGAGTTTGCTAAGTTCTTTATAGATTTTGGACACTAGCCCTTTATCTGATAGGTCGTTTGCAAATATCTTTTCCCATTCTGTCAGTTGTCTTTTGGATTTGTTAACTGTTTCCTTTGCTGTGCAAAAGCTTTTGATCTTGATAAAATCCCAATAGTTCATTTTTGCCCTTGCTTCCCTTGCCTTTGGCGATGTTCCTAGGAAGATGTTGCTGCGGCTGAGGTCAAAGAGGTTGCTGTCTGTGTTCTCCTCAAGGATTTTGATGGATTCCTTTCTCACATTGAGGTCCTTCATCCATTTTGAGTCTATTTTCGTGTGTGGTGTAAGGAAATGATCCAATTTCATTTTTCTGCATGTGGCTGTCCAATTTTCCCAACACCACTTATTGAAGAGGCTGTCTTTTTTCCATTGGACATTCTTTCCTGCTTTGTCGAAGATGAGTTGACCATAGAGTTGAGGGTCTATTTCTGGGCTCTCTATTCTGTTCCATTGATCTATGTGTCTGTTTTTGTGCCAGTACCATGCTGTCTTGATGATGACAGCTTTGTAATAGAGCTTGAAGTCCGGAATTGTGATGCCACCGACTTTGGCTTTCTTTTTCAATATTGCTTTGGCTATTCGAGGTCTTTTCTGGTTCCATATAAATTTTAGGATTATTTGTTCCATTTCTTTGAAAAAAATGGATGGTACTTTGATAAGAATTGCATTAAATGTGTAGATTGCTTTAGGTAGTAGCATAGACATTTTCACAATATTTATTCTTCCAATCCAGGAGCATGGAACATTTTTCCATTTCTTTGTGTCTTCCTCAATTTCTTTCATGAGTACTTTATAGTTTTCTGTGTATAGATTCTTAGTCTCTTTGGTTAGGTTTATTCCGAGGTATCTTATAGTTTTGGGTGCAATTGTAAATGGGATTGACTCCTTAATTTCTCTTTCTTCTGTCTTGTTGTTGGTGTAGAGAAATGCAACTGATTTCTGTGCATTGATTTTATATCCTGACACTTTACTGAATTCCTGTACAAGGTCTAGCAGTTTTGGAGTGGAGTCTTTTGGGTTTTCCACATATAGTATCATATCATCTGCGAAGAGTGATAGTTTGACTTCTTCTTTGCCAATTTGGATGCCTTTAATTTCCTTTTGTTGTCTGATTGCTGAGGCTAGGACTTCTAGTACTATGTTGAATAGCAGTGGTGATAACGGACATCCCTGCCGTGTTCCTGACCTTAGCGGAAAAGCTTTCAGTTTTTCTCCATTGAGAATGATATTTGCGGTGGGTTTTTCATAGATGGCTTTGATAATATTGAGGTATGTGCCCTCTATCCCTACACTTTGAAGAGTTTTGATCAGGAAGGGATGCTGTATTTTGTCAAATGCTTTTTCAGCATCTATTGAGAGTATCATATGGTTCTTGTTCTTTCTTTTATTAATGTGTTGTATCACATTGATTGATTTGCGGATGTTGAACCAAACTTGCAGCCCTGGAATAAATCCCACTTGGTCGTGGTGAATAATCCTTTTAATGTACTGCTGAATCCTATTGGCTAGTATTTTGGTGAGAATTTTTGCATCTGTGTTCATCAAGGATATTGGTCTGTAGTTCTCTCTTTTTTTTTTTTTTTTAAAGATTTTATTTATTTATTTGTCAGAGAGAGAGAGAGGGAGAGAGAGCAAGCACAGGCAGACAGAATGGCAGGCAGAGGCAGAGGGAGAAGCAGGCTCCCCGATGAGCAAGGAGCCCGATGTGGGACTCGATCCCAGGACGCTGGGATCATGACCTGAGCCGAAGGCAGCTGCTTAACCAACTGAGCCACCCAGGCGTTGCAGTAGTTCTCTTTTTTGATGGGATCCTTGTCTGGTTTTGGGATCAAGGTGATGCTGGCCTCATAAAATGAGTTTGGAAGTCTTCCTTCCATTTCTACTTTTTGGAACAGTTTCAGGAGAATAGGAATTAGTTCTTCTTTAAATGTTTGGTAGAATTCCCCCGGGAAGCCGTCTGGCCCTGGGCTTTGGATTGTTTGGAGATTTTTGATGACTCTTTCAATCTCCTTACTGGTTATGGGTCTGTTCAGGCTTTCTCTTCCTTCCTGGTTCAGTTGTGGTAGTTTATATGTCTCTAGGAATGCATCCATTTCTTCCAGATTGTCAAATTTGTTGGCGTAGAGTTGCTCATAGTATGTTCTTCTAATTGTCTGTATTTCTTTGGTGTTAGTTGTGATCTCTCCTCTTTCATTCATGATTTTATTTATTTGGGTCCTTTCTCTTTTCTTTTTGATAAGTCTGGCCAGGGGTTTATCGATCTTATTAATTCTTTCAAAGAACCTGCTCCTACTTTCGTTGATTTGTTCTATTGTTTTTTTTTTTTTTTTGGTTTCTATTTCATTGATTTCTGCTCTGATCTTTATGATTTCTCTTCTCCTGCTGGGTTTAGGGTTTCTTTCTTGTTCTTTCTCTAGCTCTTTTAGGTGTAGGGTTAGGTTGTGTACCTGAGACCTTTCTTGTTTCTTGAGAAAGGCTTGTACCGCTATATATTTTCCTCTCAGGACTGCCTTTGTTGTGTCCCACAGATTTTGAACCGTTGTGTTTTCATTATCATTTGTTTCCATGAATTTTTTCAATTCTTCTTTAATTTCCTGGTTGACCCATTCATTCCTTAGAAGGATGCTGTTTAGTCTCCATGTATTTGGGTTCTTTCCCAATTTCCTCTTGTGATTGAGTTCTAGCTTCAGAGCATTGTGGTCTGAAAATATGCAGGGAATGATCCCAATCTTTTGATACCGGTTGAGACCTGATTTAGGACCGAGGATGTGATCTATTCTGGAGAATGTTCCATGTGCACTAGAGAAGAATGTGTATTCTGTTGCTTTGGGATGAAATGTTCTGAATAGATCTGTGATGTCCATCTGGTCCAGTGTGTCATTTAAGGCCTTGATTTCCTTGTTGATCTTTTGCTTGGATGATCTGTCCATTTCAGTGAGGGGAGTGTTAAAATCCCCTACTATTATTGTATTATTGTTTACGTGTTTCTTTGATTTTGTTATTAATTGGTTTATATAGTTGGCTGCTCCCACATTAGGGGCATTGATATTTAAAATTGTTAGATCTTCTTGTTGGACAGATCCTTTGAGTATGATATAGTGTCCTTCCTCATCTCTTATTATAGTCTTTGGCTTAAAATCTAATTGATCTGCTATAAGGATTGCCACTCCTGCTTTCTTCTGATGTCCATTAGCATGGTAAATTCTTTTCCATCCCCTCACTTTAAATCTGGAGGTGTCTTCGGGTTTAAGATGAGTTTCTTGTAGGCAACATATAGATGGGTTTTGTTTTTTATCCATTCTGATACCCTGTGTCTTTTGATTGGGGCATTTAGCCCATTAACATTCAGGGTAAATATTGAGAGATATGAATTTAGTGCAATTGTATTGCCTGTAAGGTGACTATTATTGTATATTGTCTCTGTTTCTTTCTGATCTACTACTTTTAGGGTCTCTCTTTGCTTAGAGGAGCCCTTTCAATATTTCCTGTAGAGCTGGTTTGGTATTTGCAAATTCTTTCAGTTTTTCTGGAAGCTTTTAATCTCTCCTTCTCTTTTCAATGATAGCCGAGCTGGATATAGTATTCTTGGCTGCATGTTTTTCTCGTTTAGTGCTCTGAATATATCATGCCAGCTCTTTCTGGCCTGCCAGGTCTCTGTGAACAAGTCTGCTGCGAATCTAATGTTTTTACCATTGTATGTTGCAGACTTCTTTTCCCGGGCTGCTTTCAGGATTTTCTCTTTGTCACTAAGACTTGTAAATTTTACTATTAGGTGATGGGGTGTGGACCTATTCTTATTGATTTTGAGGTGGGTTCTCTGAACCTCCTGGATTTCGATGCTTGTTCCCTTTGCCATATTAGGGAAATTCTCTCCAATATTTCTCTCCAATATACCTTCTGCTCCCCTCTCTTTCTTCTTCTCTGGAATCCCAATTATTCTAATGTTTTTTCGTCTTATGGTGTCACTTCTCTCTCGAATTCTCCCCTCGTGGTCCAGTAGCTGTTTGTCCCTCTTTTGCTCAGCTTCTTTATTCTCTGTCATTTGGTCTTCTATATCGCTAATTCTTTCTTCTGCCTCATTTATCCTAGCAGTGACAGCCTCCATTTTTGATTGCACCTCATTAATAGCTTTTTTGATTTCGACTTGGTTAGATTTTAGTTCTTTTATTTCTCCAGAAAGGGCTTTTATATCTCCCAAGAGGGTTTCTTTAATATCTTCCATGCCTATTTTGAGCCCGGCTAGAACCTTGAGAATCGTCATTCTGAACTCTAGATCTGACATATTACCAATGTCTGTATTGATTAGGTCCCTTGCCTTTGGTACTGCCTCGTGTTCTTTTTTTTTGTGGTGAATTTTTCCGCCTTGTCATTTTGTCCAGATAAGAGTATCTGAAGGAGCAAGTAAAATACTAAAAGGGTGGCAACAACCCCAGGAAAATATGCTTTAGCCAAATCAGAAGAGATCCCAAATCACGAGGGGGGAGAAAGGGGATAAAAAGAGGTTCAGAAAGAAAAAAGAAAAAAAAAAAAGAAACAATAAAGAAAGAAAACGAATAAAGAAAAAGTATAAAATGGAAAAAATATATATATTAGATAAACTAGTTAAAAAAACGTTAAAAAAGAAAAGGGTAAAAGTTAAAAAAAATTAGCAGAAGAAGAGAAAAAAAATTGAAAAAGAAAAAAAAATTAAATTAACTGCAAGGGTAAAGAATCATGGGGAAAAAGCCATGAGTTCCGTGCTTTGCTTTCTCCTCCTCTGGAATTCCGCTGCTCTCCTTGTTATTGAAACTGCACTCCTTGGTAGGTGAACTTGGTCCTGGCTGGGTTTCTTGTTGATCTTCTGGGGGAGGGGCCTGTTGTAGTGATTCTCAAGTGTCTTTGCCCCAGGTGGAGTTGCACCGCCTTTACCAGGACCGGGCTCAGGAATCCACTCAGGTTTGCTTTCGGGAGCTTTTGTTCCCTGAGCGCTTTCCGTAGAGTTCTGGAGGACGGGAATGAAGATGGCGGCCTCCCAGTCTCCGGCCCGGAGGAGCCGAGAGCCTGGGGCCCCACTCCTCAGTACGCCTTAAAGAACAGCACCCAATTACTCCCATTACCCTGGCCTCTGGCCGTGCTCTGAGCTGACCGAGCCTGTGACCGGTTCAAGGTAACCCCGAGCTTAGAGCTCACTCCTCAGCTTTGTCTCTGTAGCCGGCTTCCCCGTTCTAATACCTGTAAGCTCTGCGACACTCAGACACCCCCGATCCTTCTGTGACCCTGCGGGACCTGAGGCCACGCTGGCCCCGCGTGGGCTTCACCCCGGTTAAGCCTCTGGAGCGATGTCCCTCAGTGGAACAGACTTTTAAAAGTCCTGATTTTGTGCTCCGTTGCTCCGCCACTTGCTGGGAGCCGGCCCCTCCCCCCGCGGTCTATCTTCCCGTCGCTTTGGATTCACTTCTCCGCCAGTCCTACCTTTCAGAAAGTGGTTGATTTT
The DNA here is from genome assembly GCF_002288905.1 of Enhydra lutris kenyoni. Lineage (NCBI taxonomy): Eukaryota > Metazoa > Chordata > Mammalia > Carnivora > Mustelidae > Enhydra > Enhydra lutris. The sequence goes on from NW_019154162.1 coordinate 1,285,997, forward strand.
CTGTTTCTAGAATTGCTGTTCTTCTGTTCAGTCTCCTGTTGGGTTTGTAGGTGTTTGCACTCTTTAGATAAGCTATCTAGCTGATCTCCTGCTACCTGAAGTAGTCTCAGCCTGCTACTTCTCCGCCATCTTGACCTATTTAATTTTTTTTTTACAGTATTTACCATAGCCAAGATATGGAAGTAACCCAGATATCTATGGACAGATGAATGTATAAAAAGTTGTGTTATATATGTACAATGGAATATTACTCAGCCAGAAAAATCATGAGAACTGCTATGTGCAGCAAAATGGGTGGACCTAGAGGGTATAATGCGAAGTGAAGTAAGCCAGACAGAGAAAGACAAATAACATATGACTTTATTTACATATGGAATCTAAAAAACAGAACAAATGTACAAACAAATAAAAAACCTGAATCAGACCCATAGATATAGAAAACAAATTGGTGGCTGCTGGAGGAAAGGGAGATGAGTGATGGATAAAACAGGTGAAGGGGGTTAAAAGGTACAAAATTGAAATTAGAAAATAAAGGAGTCACAGGGCTGAAAAGTGCAGCATAGAGAATGCAGTCAATAATATTTTACTAACATGTGCCAGATGATAACTGCACTTGTGGTATGTTCTAAAATGTGTAATTATCGATTCACTATGTTATACACCTGAAACTACTCTACTATTGTATGTCAACTCAATTTCAGTTACAAATAAAAAGAATTAGGGGTGTCTGGGTGGCTCAGCTAGTTAAGCATCTGGCTCTTGGTTTTGGCTCAGGGCACATGATCTCAGGATCATGAGATCCAGCCCAGCATAGGGCTCTGTGCTGAGGGGAGTCTGCTTCTCTCTCTCTCCCTCTCCCTCTGCCCCTCCACCCACTTGAGCTCTCTTTCTGTCACTCTTTCTCTGTAAAATAAATAAACAAATCTTAAAGAAATATAAAGAGTAAAAGAGATTGACAACAAGTTAGCATTGTATCTCCATTTTCTGGTTGTAGAAATTAAATCCCAGAAAGGTTTATTTAGTCAGTAATCCACAGAAAGTGGTGGAGATAGAATTCAAACCAGGTGTCTCCAGCAGAGGGAGGTTAACTGACAGGAAGAGTTAAAATAAATAAAAAAATATCCTGTGTTTCAAGTTATAACCTGAACTATAGTTGAGCCTCAACTTCGCCATATTGTCTTTTTTAAATCTTTTAACCTTTCTAAGTGTCATTGTCTTCCTTTGTAAATTTTGAATAGTATCTGGAAGAGCTTTTGAGGGAAAAAGAAAAATACTTTAAAACCAGTTATTGCATAGTTATATAATAGGTACTTGTAATAGATGGGGACCACTGAGTATTTGTAGCTTTTAAATTTCTTTTGGTAAATGATTATTCCCTACCACATATTAGTTAACAAGGCTATATGAAGAAAAAATAATTTGGAGTTATCCTAATATATATTTTAATTAATTAATTAATTAAGCTCTCCATATATGTAAAGATCTGAGAAATCATTATATCCGGCCCTGTACTGGGAGTATTTTCTCCTATCAGGGATTTTTATCCTCTTCATTTCTTTTCAGAAACATCTCCAGGGTTCCATCTTTATTATACACCTAGAATAAATATACACTTTAGACATAAGACTTTATTCAAAACATCTCTTCCTTTAAGAAGAGAAAGTCAGGGACGCCTGGGTGGCTCAGTTGGTTAAGCAGCTGCCTTCAGCTCAGGTCATGATCCCAGCGTCCTGGGATCGAGTCCCACATCGGGCTCCTTGCTCATCAGGGAGCCTGCTTCTCCCTCTGCCTCTGCCTGCCATTCTGTCTGCCTGTGCTTGCTCTCTCTCCCTCTCTCTCTCTGACAAATAATTAAATAAAATCTTAAAAAAAAAAAAAAAGAAGAGAAAGTCATTGTCTGTCATTTCCCCCAATTTATCCATGTGCTTTTTCTTGTTCCTGGAGCTTGTATCCCTAGCAGTCACTAGAATGATGTCTTCCAAGGACCTTGGCCCTGATCTAGGGTTCTTTCTAACTGGGTTCTGGGAATGAGATCTGGCACTTTTGACTTAGACCCTTAAGGCATAATGACAATGACTTGTTACTTTCCACTGGTTTGAAATCCTACAATGCAAAAACTTTATGTCAGTTTCTGCTTTTCTTCTCCTGTCTTCTGCCTCTTCTTTTAAATGCTCTAATCTCTAACTTTACCCCTTGAGAACTACCAATCAGTAATGAATGTGTGTTTGGAATTACAGCAGGGTACACTGAGTTGTAGTGCCATTTGGCAAAAGTACGCTGTCTTCATTAAAGAAGGCTTGTTGGCCTGGGAAACTGTTACATAACAATATTCAAAAAGTCTCTTCTGAGAGAGTCTTTTGGAGTCCATATTGAGAAATAAACATAAGCATATGTGTGATCCTTTAATGAGTAACAAATATGTACCACTACTATAGGATATTTATTGGAATATTTGGAAATCAGTAGTTTCTTCCCCCTGCTCCAATGTTCTTTAACTTTTGAAGAAGTGTCACTTTACATCTCTGTTAAATTTTCATTATCATTACCCAGAAAATTCTCATGGTTTCTCAGACATATAATGGTAGGAAGAATAATGATCCAAGTCCTATCCTCAGAACCTGTGAATATGTTAGGTTAAGTGGCAAAGAGGAGTAAAGTTGCAAATGAAATTAACGTTGCTAATCAGCTAGCTTTAAAATAGGGAGAATAACCTGAAACTTTTGAGTGAGCTCACTGTATTCACCAGAGTCTTTAAAGTGAAAAAAAGAAAGCAACAGGAGAGAATTAGAAGCAGGAGTGACTATGGAGGAAAGACACAAAGACATGCAACAGATCTGGCTTTGAAGATCTGGGGAGAGGACAACAAGCCAAGGAATGTAGGTGGCTCATGGGAGCTAGAAAAGGCAAAGAAATGGATTATCCCCTAAAACCTCTAGGAGAGGTTTTAAAATCAAGCCAGCAGCTTGATTTTAGCCTACGGAGACCCATGTCAGACTTCTACAGAATTATAAGACAATAAATTTGTGTTGTTTTACATTGTTTAATTTAAATTGTTTACATTTGCAGTGATTTGTTATAATGGCTGCATAAAATTAATACACATGGTTTCTTTCCTTCTCCAATAAGGAGAGAGATGATAAACTAGTGAGATTTATATGGGTGTTGAAGGCAGAGAATATAAGCACAAAATTAGAGAAGGCATTATAAAGGGGTGTTAATTCCTCCTTTCCTTCCATATTCTTATTACATCTCTTTCTACATGCTACCAAAATAATTCTCACTTGGAGATACATGGAGGCACTTTGACCATTTAGAGATTTGAAATAAAATATAATCCCTGCTGGGTGGAAAGGGAAGGCCTTGTCTTCTTCCAGAAGATAAATAGATTATGATAATACAATAACTATTTGAACCATCTAGGTAGGTTGAAACTGTTACACCTTAAGAAAAAAAGAAGCAGTTCATGTGTATTGAAGTTTTATGTAATTGTGTCTTAGCAATTTGTTCAAATGATCTTTGCTAAAAGAGAGAAAGGGGCTACTGAGTAATCTTAATACAAATCTTGAAGAAAATAAGATGCTAGACCTTGCTGTGAATCATAAATGATTGCCTCTTCACCTTTTACAAAGACTCAAAGCTACTTTGGTAGATTGCTATCAGAAAATCAGTGCCCCCCAATCAGTACCATGAACAGAACTAAGCAGGTGAAAATCTTGAGTCGATGGTCAGTTTACACAGTCCACATACAGCACTGAATGTGAGAAACTTCTGGAAGAGCCACTTTGACTTCTGTTCTCTTCACCTCTTTTCATTTTCTTTTTACTTGTGACATTTTTGAGTGCAATGTAATGAGCACTGTAGTGTGCTTGAACTAATCCCCAGCATCTATAGATAAATGGTGATGGGGATAATGAAAGAATTTTATAAAACATCCAGAGTGTAGAACAGATTTATTAAGTCTTTGTTACAGTTCATAAAATATATGAATGAGAATTTGGAAGTTTGAAATATTAATTCAAAGCAGAGATGGCCCTAACAGTTTTCCATGATATGTGATTGATAAATTGATGCTTATAGTGTAGGGTAAGGTTTGGGGAGAGAAGACGAGGAGAGACAGGGGATGGTTTCCCTTACTCAAAGAATTGTAAGGTAAGTTCTGTAATTTTAAATATTATTTTAAAAGGATATAGAGCATAATTTGAAAAACAAACAAACACAAAACACAGGCGTGTCTTTCATGTTGCAGAGCATGTTGGACTGGATTCTGTAGTTGCCAAAGCCAACACCCTGGGTTTTGTTGGATGCCTGTCTTCAGTCCAGTATAACCAGGTAGCACCCCTGAAGGCAGCCCTGCGTCACACCACCATTGCACCTGTGACTGTCCATGGGACCCTGACGGAATCTAGCTGTGGCTCCATGATGGATGCGGATGTGAATGCAGTGACCACAGTTCACTCTTCATCAGGTACACAGGAGAATACTCAGGGAACTGCCTTCTTCTGGTAGCACTACTTTCGATATCTTCAAGAAGTTCTAGGTTGAAGGCTAGTATTACACAAGTCCTTACTTTATATGATTACAGGTAGTTAAGAATTATGACTGGTTTCTTATGGTTGAATTTTATATGTATTGAATATAATCCTACTTTTAATAGATGAGTAGTTAGAACTCAATAGTTAGTAGTTAGAACTTAATACTCATATATATATATATATATATATATATATATATATATATATATTTTAGGGTCAGAAAGAGGAAGGCTGGTTGTTGAACTAATGTAATTCATGTAATTAAAATCAGCCTTCCATAATAATAGGAAAGTCCCACACTATTATCATCCATAAATCTTCTCTTATCTTACTACTCCCTAAAACACCTTCTCTGTCTTTCGTTACTCACCATCATCATAGTGTCTTGAAATATCTCTAGGATTTGTCTTAATCAAGCGTGGTAATCAACTGTCAAAGAAGTTATTAATCATGAACTAAGAAAGGGGACTGCGTTTTGCTGCTGCCTACTCATCACCAAGCTTGGTATTTTCCTGGCAGTAGTGAGGTATAATAGAAGGAAAAAGAATGGGACAGTTGACTAGCCTTGATTTGAATTCTGATTCTGCCATGGATAAATTCTATAACTCCAGACAAGTTACTAAATAGCTTCAATCTAATTTCCTTATCTGTGAAGCAGGAAAAACAATAGTCATGTTGTAGGCATTTCCTTGAGGATACAGGGATACTGATGGCAGATGCTATAGGTCTTGAAAATTCCATGTGTGCTATATGCATATGGGTATCATTACCCCCTTTTAATACATTTGCAGATTTGTTATTTAAAAATGCATCTAACTTACTGTCACCAGGCCAACAAGTGGCAGATCAAGATTCAAAGCCAGGTCTCCATGCCTTCAAATTTGATGTTCTTTCTTCTTCTACCATACATGTTAATGTACGTGTAGTGAAATGCCTCTCTCTGTCAGTGAGGGTTTCTTGGGGGTGTTAATCCTCCAGCACTTTTGTCTTTCCCTGTCAATGGACTCCGGATCCTTGTGCAGCTAAAGAAACCTCTGAAACAGAAATCATATGTATGCTTGAGGTAAGAGGCCATTGTCATGAGGAGGGAGGGTCCAACAAAGCAGAGAGGGCCCTCTAGGTTAGGCCAAGAAGTAAACTGTAGGCAAAAGCAGATATGGGTGGGTTCTACCATCATCTGTTTCAGCCCATTATCTTATAGCTGATATAGAAGCTAATAGTTACAGAACTATGGGGTGGAAGTTGTGTACCTCAGGAGCTTTTTTGTGTGTAAGTTTGTTTGGGTTTCTAAAAAAATGTAAGCTCACAACTGTTTGAGAGCACTTGGTCTAATCCAGAGATGTGTCATCTCGAATCCATATTGTGCACCTCCTTCCTGTATCCAGAATGAGGAGTGAAATGCCATGTCTTTTACTCCTTGCAGATCCCTTTGGGAAGACAGATGAACGAGAACCACTCACTAATGCTGTTCGAAGTGACTCGGCCGTCATTGGAGGTAAGTCATTCCTTATTGCTGAAAGCAGAGGGGCCATAAGCGATTCTGTACTTGGGAGAAATTTATTTGATTCCTTCCTTAATTATAGCCATCTAGTATCCAGAACCCTGCATGATCTTCCAGACCATGAGCTTTTTCATGAATAGTCATGGATGTGATCAAAGGCACCCTTTCGCCTATCATCCCCATCACCATGGATTCATCCTGCCCCGATCCATGAGGCAGCTGACTACTGAGTCAACAGCTGGAACATTTACTTAGTGACAGGCAGTGTGCACTCCGTTCATTTCATCTAGTTGTTAGTTTTCCTAAAGCACAAACAAAGCACACCAATAAAACATATGGGAGGAAGCCATGTTGGGTCAGACAGATTGGTGAAGCCCCAGTCCTGTTGGTTTTCTCCACCAAGTGATTTGGGTTGGATCTAATGAGCAGGGTGAAGCCCATAGGAATGGAGTTTCCAATCTAGCAGCACATATGGTTATGGATACAGATCTTGTCTGCTTTGCTGTGAGCTCAGTTCTCCCTCCTTCCTCCCCTGTCTTTCCATTTTCTCACTGCCTTTCGGTCTCACCCCTTTTTGTCCTGCCACAGCCTGGCTGCTGCCTTCAGTAACTTATTTTTTCTCCCCCCCATTCTGGGACTTGCAACACAGAATGATTCCCAAACCTTGTTTAATATAAGATGCCCATGAGAGACTGAATTCATTGCAATCCAAGAACCATAGCCCTAGCAGGTACCCCCATTGCTGCCTCTGGCAGGCTAAATTAGTGGATCCACACCAGATGGAGTTCTTTTAAAAGTCAGCAGTATCCATTCATTTAACTTCTATTTAATGAATCTGAGCTAAGGGTCAGGCCCCACACTGAGCATAGGAATACATGGGTGAAAGCCATAGATGCTGTCCACAATGAACTCACAGCAACCATGGAACTAGAAAATGATATTTTGAGGAAGGAAGTGCAAATGCTTGTGGGAGCACAGAAGTGCACTATTATAATGTAGTTGTGAGGAACGAAAACCATGTTAAGGAAGTTCTTAAAATGTCTGACCTGAGTTTCTGCTTCAGGGAAGAGGGTCCAACCTGATTTTTGTTTGGAAGCAAGAAACACAGGAAAGAATGTAGTGCCTGTTTCTCTTGCTAAAATTTCACGTTTGACAGGGGGAGAAAAGACTTGTGACTGCTGACATTTTCCCACTCAGTTACTTAGAGGCTTCTGTGAGCCTCTAAGAACAGGAAAGGCATCTCAATCCTTTGGGAAAACTCCTCTAACTCTGAACAGTCTGTGTACTGAAGGAGTGGAAACTGATTCCATATTTTATCCCATAAAGCTGCACCCCGGTCAGGGGAGTAACTCACTACCACCCAGTGTATTCACATTTGTTAACTTAGGTGGTTTTACTCTGTTGCATTCTTTAAACCAAGTCTTGAAGAAATAATTAAGAAGTCCTTTGCCAGGGAAAACGCTGCATAGTGGTTTCTGAATATTTAAAAAAAAAAAAAGTATGCAGTCTTAATCATGGCCCTGGCGCTAAAACAAATCAGGAGAAAATGGGCAGTCAATATATTTAACTCTTAAATGCCCATGCTTATGTAAATCAGGATACAGGATGTCCAAAACTATCTTTCTAAAAGAAACGTATTTTGTCACTATATGTTCTACTTAGAAAGAAAAACAAAAACATTAAAATATGGGCTTTCTTGGGAATAAACTTATATTTGAATATCATAAATACTTCTCATATTTTAATGTTGAAAATCCTACGTTCATTTATAGAACAATTCTCTCTTTAAAAGTCACCAGTTCCTACATTTTCACCCTCTTTTTGCTGACTTTGCTTTTCGCATCCCGAGAGGCTTCTTGGCAAAGGTACAGACAAGACCTTCGAGTCAGCGAGGGCAACTTGCCGAGTAGATGCAGTAAAATCACATGCAGTCAAAGCAGGCAGAAATCTGACCTAACTGGAAGAAGACTGTCATTTCAGTTGGCTCTCAATCTCTGAACGACAGAGGCATACTGTCTCTGAGCTGTCCCATGCCTAGCAGAGTGCACAGCAGTGTAGGAACACCCTACGTGTTTGGAAAGGTTGTCATTATTAACAAAACATGTTCAGCAAAGCAAGCATACACCTTAAGTGAATTTACATCAGGAGAGCATGTTTTGAAGTCTGGGACACTTCACCAATGGTTTTCCAGGGTGCTAAAGTAGTTCTGAAATACTCAGTTGCAAGAAGTGGGAAATGATTAAACATGACAAATGTGCTAATTAAATGATTCTGTTGCATTCTTTAAATCAAGTCTTGAAGAAATAATTAAGAAGTCCTTTGCCAGTCTGAGTCCATGTTTATATGATGGCATTCTCTGATTTACACTGGTTTTCTTCCTGGCCAGTCTGAAAGAGGAGATTTTTTTTAGTAACTGAAGACTGAACACATTTCAGCTGGACTTCAGTTCTGGGCATGCAGCAGTTTGTTGTTTGGTTTCTTTTGTTTCTTTCTGCTAAGTGGCTTCTCTGTTTAGGCTGAATCACCTCTTTTGAGTGCATGGTCTGATGATTTCCTTCTCTCTTTCCTTCCTCTTTATCGACAGGAGTAATAGCTGTGGTGATATTCATCATCTTCTCTATCATCGGCATCATGACCCGGTTCCTTTACCAGCATAAGCAGTCACACCGTACTAACCAGATGAAGGAGAAGGAATACCCAGAAAATTTGGACAGTTCCTTTAGAAATGACATTGACTTGCAAAACACAGTGAGCGAGTGTAAGCGGGAATATTTCATCTGAAAACCTGCAGGGTCACCTAATATTCTCTTTTGGGTTGTTGTTAAATTTTTCTCCTTTCTCCTATATTTTAATTTTGGTCATTCTCCTTTTCCTGTCTGCCAATTATTTTTGGCACATACCGGTATCAACCACAGCATCGATCCCCTTGATCCAGCCCAGAAGATCAGGCAGCTATGGCCACTGCCTTCCTTTCTGACAAACTTATTGTGGTGATAATGATCACTTAAGAGACTGACTTTACTCCTCTAGACAAAGAAGAGACACATGTGTGCACATGTGCATATTTAGTTATGTATTTCCAGTTTCTAAGTAAGATGCACTCTTTAGTTCCATAGCCATTCTGTCTCTCATTAAACCTCAGGCTTACTCTGAACCTGAGCTCTGTGACTTACGCGTATGACACTCATCCTTGACATCCTCCCCCACCTCAAGTTCATTCCTACCAGGGAACTCAGGGTAAAGAAAAAAGATGCTAAAGGCCTGGTTCACTTCAGTGACACTTTTAAAGGAATAAGAGAGGTTTGTTTTGTGTTGACTTTCCTTACCATAAGGACGCCCATAGCCCTAACTCATCACCTTTTTTCACTTTGACTCTTATCCCCTGAGTATTTCAAATATAGGATTCCTGATAGTAGTGAGCTATTCCTTTGCTCCTTTCTTACCACTCTCTCCTGGGGCTGACACTTTAGAACAGCACACAATAGCATAAACCTGGGGGAAGCATGGGAAATAGTAGCTTGAAACTAGAAGGTAAAAAAGAAAGCTGCTAGGAAGTAGATGTTCTATAACTTCAAAAACACCTCTTCCAATTTTGTAAGAAATGCTATATAGGTTTTTCTTGGATTATATACAGACATATATATATATATATATATATATATATATATATATATATATATATATTTCAGCATAAAAAAACTCTAATAAAAGTCTAAAATAGTACCCAGTTTCATTAAAGAGCTTAAACCATCTTAACTGAGCTTTAGAACAAAACAAAAACAAAATAATCATTTTTTAAAAACTGCATGAAAGAAGAGAAATACCAAGCAGGATTCTTCCCTTCCATCCACTCACCAAAGATCTGGTGAAAAAAGTGAATGCAGGTTTCATGTTTTAGGGCAAACACAATGACCCACTTCTGTCCACGGAGCCATTCTCTGGGAGGCTCTGGATATACTGATTGATGGGGCATTATGGTTTGTCTAGCGAACCCTCACTACTTAGTTTGAGGAGTCTGTAGTTTCTACAGTACATCACATTTTCAAGTCATCTACACCCTATGGATATAATGGCCCCCCGCACGCATCTTTTTATAGGCATAGACTCCCAGATGAGATGATGGTAAGTTTCAGGGTCTTTGCCCCTCTTGATAACAAAGCTTTGAAGAAACATAGTTATTCCTTAAAAAAGGCATCTCAAACTCATCCACAAGGTAGTGGTAAGAATCCTGATGATTTTTGCTATGGCAATTGGTCTAACTCTTTGCCTCTGGGCCACCCTGGAGAAAAAGAGAAGGGGAAAACAATATCAATCCTCCAGAATGCTGGGGATGCCAGTATAATGATCCACAGATGTGGAAGTACTTGCCAATTCTCTTTACAAGACAGATTCGGTTTGGGAAACAATTACCACATCGCAGTTTGCCAGCCTTGACAGTTAGCAGAAATTCCATCTTGCTCTTAGAGTGTCTATTGCCTCTGATTATTTAACACTCCCCTGCATGGTCAGGCTCCCAATAAGGAACTCATTAGCTCCATCTCATTTCAAATCCATTTCAGGGTTTTCTTTCAGTGTCTAAGAACATGGTAAGGATTTGGCTTGTAATCATATTTCTCAATTTTAAGATGTTCTAAATATACATTCTCTTCTTAAAACTTTCTGTGGATTCTTAATCACTCCATTATATGATTTTTCTAGTCAATTTATTTAAAGTGATTCCAACATGGGCATCCTTTTATTTTTTCCCCTCTAGCTTTTTAAAATTAGATCAATGATCCATTAATAAGAGGAACGATCTTTAAATATTGTTTGCTCCTGCCCTGTCCACCCCTATTTCCAGTTTTCACTTTTGAACTTTCTATTTCCATAAAAAGACTGTATAAATCAGCTTTTTGCTTGGGTACATAGTCCTTTGTCCCCTGAAATAAAAGTTACCATGAAGTGCAGTGGGTTTAGCCTGAAGCATCTCCAGTAGTGAAGTGGAAAGGCAAAGGAAGGTGTGAGTAATAAAACTGGAAACCCTCCTTATTCAAGTCTCTGAAAAGCAAGGACTCTATCTTGCTGACATAGTGCTGATATAAGGAATGGAGAGCCCAGAGTATTTGCTTTCCTCATCTACCTGCATATGCTCGTAGGGAGCTCTGTAGGGTAAAGAATCTGTGAAGCTCTACCCTTGCCACATCGGCACCGCAGAATCCACCAGCACGCCTCCCTGCACACGTAGACGATGTATACATGCCCATGACGATGTATCACAGACCTAGAAACCAATGGCAAGACCGTGTAATCTACTCTTACAAGTAGAGTCTCAGGGCTAAACCAGAATTACTTTTACAGGGTTGGATTGTTTCATAGCCCCAGAGAACACTCACTTTCACTAGATGTATGTGGAAACAAGCAAGCTGCTCCCTCCAAAGCAAAACACAATTTTCACTCAGAAATAAGTGCTAACTCTGCCTGTTTTTCCTCAGTGGTACTAAATCCTGTAGTCCTGTGCAATTGTTCAAGTGTGTGAGTGTTTGGATCTTTGAGTGATTATAATCTAAAACAAATAGTCATTGTTTTCTCCTTAACCACTGTTTTCTGCTTGGGTAATCAAGATTCCTGACATGCTCCACCAGCTGGACCACCACAACCCTCCACTGTAACCCTCAGTCCTTGGCAACTGCTGATTACAAAAAGATTTTACGGAGTGTGGTCCCTTTACAGCAAAACCAAAAGCACCTATGCAATTTCACACCCTAAGGGGGATATTTTATTGATATAATTCCCACCAAACAAGCCTATTTATGTAAGCAGCAGTACATTTGCTTACCCTAAATTATATTCAACACCCACCTCATCACTCATTGTGCATATAGGTTAGACTGCCGTGGTCTCTATGAGAATTCATCTAGAGCATTAGACATTTCTCACGTCTCTAGATATATATTTATGGATAGTTTAGCCTCTTCTATTCATTCTAAACTTCATATGGGAGATTTATTTTAAGGGTCCTGAGCCTGATTCTATAAAATTTCTGTTCTCATTAGTAATGACAGAGGTGGTACTAATCTGATTTCTATCCTCTGTTAGCCCCAGGCCCACCGCAAGGTAGCAGGAGCAGGATAGGAACAAAAGAAATAGATTCTTCCCTTTCTTAGTTCATTATGACTTATTTATTGAATGCCCAGTACTCCAAGGGTTGCACTAGACATGGGCTGTACACATATAAATTATACCTTGTTCTTGCCCTTGGAGGGGCTCAAAGTCTATCAGGGGAGGTACATATTGTTCTATAGAACGTAGAGCGAAGGTCCTGAACAATCATTTTTGCAAAGACTTGGCTAGACACACAAATGGATAAATTTTGGGAAGATATTCATAATTTTTTCTTGTATATTCTACCTTCAATAAACTGCCTTGCTTCTCTTCTTCAAAGCAAATACCTATCTATTCAGATACTTTCCTATAGAGGGAGATGGATTAACTCTTTAGGAACAGCAGGAAATGATGGTCCTTGTCTGTAAAGTACCTTGGAGGAAGCCCAATTCTCTCCATTCTTGCTTCATTTCAGTTTCGGGTATTCTGAAAATCCTCCTTCCCATCAGTCAGACCTGACAGTTGATGGCCTGGGGACTCTCTGTGGGATAGGGACAGCAATCTCCACTTCCACTCCCCTCCTCCTCTTTTTTCTGTTCTTTCCAAGCCATGTGTTTATGACCTCTTGTGTCTCATTTGCTCTTCTGAATGCCCTTTAAGGTGTCTGCTGTCCTTTCACCCTTCCTAAAACCCTTCTTTGTCCCCACGAACAATTTGACTCTACTTAAAATGATCTCTGAGAACTAGATGAAGTATCTTCAAGTAAATAACTGACTAAAGGTTGTTGTCCATCTAAGTGAGGTCTCACCTCTGTGCCCTGAGTGAATTTTTCCAATCCAGAAAGTCACACCTGTCTCTTCTCTGCAGGAAGCTCATTCACTTAGAGGAGCCACACTGGGAAGCTAAAAACAAAGTGTCTTCTCCAAGATATTCAGGGAAATAGAAACCAGGCTGTTGAAATCTTTCTTAAAAAAGCCTTGACAGTTTGTCCACCAATGCCCTGGGTTCCTTTGAATTCCCCCATAGCTGCAATCCATCAAATCCACATTGTAACACCAGCCTGCCAAGGGGAATTTGAGACAGTGTGTAGCTCTGCTACTCATTTTTCTTTAGCCTAAAGGCTTTGACATACTTAGGCTTCAATTGTCCTACACGTCGCAAGTGGATCAAGTAAATAAAGAGATTTCCTTGTTTTTGCAGATGTGAAAGTGGTTAATGGAATAAGGTGTAAGCAAACCCCAAACTTTCAGAATACATGGAGGATAACTGAGTGCTATTTCATGTCTCTCATGCAGTTTGAAAATGTTTTCTTGAAAAAAAAACACTTAGTGTAATTGAATTTCTTCCACATACTGTTCTTGTTTCTTTCTCAACCTATCCTCTCTTCCCCTCAGCAACCCTCTTACTTAGTGAGCATATAGTTTGTAGATTTGGGTGTCTCCAATTTTCATCTCTGCTCCCACAAATCCTGAGTAGTTGAACCTCTTAAAGGGAAAAATAGTATAAACAGACACGTACATAAAGACTTTGTAAAATAGGGCTGTTAGCCCAAGTTTCTCCAGGCTGTCACATATACACATCTGTCAGTAGGGATAGATTTCCTCTTGAGTTGGCAATTGTTTGAAACCTTCATATGAGGTTTTAATATTGAACTCTTGCTATGTTTGAGTGATTTTTCTCTTATTTTGCACTAAGGTACTCTGAGGAAGAACAGAAAAGCACATTTTTTTAGTGAAATATTGTACTTTGTAAGCTAGTTGTCTGTCTTTTGTAATGTTTATAGACTACAAAGTGGCTGAGCAGACATGAGCAAGGATAAAGGCAAAAGTTGGTGTTGGTGTTTTGACCACACCTGCTGAGAACATGCTAAGGTGGAGGAGGGAATCTGTGGCAATAGTTGGTGGCCGTCTCAGGTGTGGAGGGTTATTGCTCCCATCACAGATCAGTGGCAGCAGCTCTTCCCACTTTTTTGGCTCCTAATTCAGGAGTCCCTTCAGTACATTTAGATAATTGTCTTACACATTAGGGAAAGAGGCAATATCATGGGGTATGCATGAAGAATTCATTACCCACCTTTGCATGACATTTTTTTTTGACCCTTCCCAGCCCTACACCAACCACATTTTTTTTCTTTTTCAGTATTTTTATTTCATCAAGATTTTCCCAGGATGCTTTAGTGCTATCACCACAATGATATACCCTGCTCAGGTTGAACACCCAGACACAATTTTAAGGGAAATAAACTGTCAAAAAACTCTTTAGATCCACTGTCCTGAATCAAAACTCACATATGTGGAAGGCTGGAGGTCCTGAAATCAGTCTAGGGGTCCTTCTTTCCCCTTCGTTGGTCCTGCCATAGGATGACACATTATAAAAACATGTGATACTCTCCATCCCTAACAATGAATACTACCAGGAACCCACCATCTAACACTACTTGGGAACACTGGCTTTCTCAATCATTCCCAGTGACACACAGAAAATTTTACAAAATACCAGGATAAAATTGGAAAAGTAGTACTAGACCATGACCAAAGGTGAATCTAATTGTTTCATAATTAAATCCTGGTCTTCTTTTCATTTGCATCATGTTATTTCATGCTTCAGATGCCAGCAGCAGCCTCCAAAGATATGAACAAGGTTCTAGGCATGCAAGAGGAGCATTGCATTGCCCTGCAGACTCATTGGAAGGCCCATAAGTAGAAACTTTCACTGAAACTTTGAGGAATAATATTATCAGGCATTTGCCTAGTCATATTTTTCCATTATAGTCAACCCCATCCCAAAGGCTTTACATGAAATATTAACATAGTCTCTTCTATTTGAATGGCAGTGTCAACTTATGTAACCTTGCCCTGCCTTAAATATCCATGCAAAAAAAAAAAAAAAAATACCAAACCTTGCTTTAAAGCAGCATAGTTATAGTATAAGAGGGACTTCCCATTTAGGAAGGTCCAACACCAAGACTTTTCTCCTTCTGAAGCTGGTAGTTGGCAGGCCTTCTGATACCCTGTAATGTCTTAGGCTGTTACTTCCCTCAGTCAACAGGAAGAGGAAAAATATGTCCAGGGTTGTCACTGAAGATACAAATGCAGGCTAAAGGGGAACCAGGAGTCTGCCTCTAGGATTTAATAGATAAGCAGTCAGGAAATGTTTTCTGGTAAAAGGCTGGATGATCTATACTTTAGGCTTTACAAACCAATAATAGTCTTGGTTGCAAATACTCACTTCTGCTTTGGTAGCAGGAAGTGGGGCAAATATAGACAAAGAGGCATGGCTATGTTCTAATAAAATTTTATTTACAAAAAACAGGCAATAGGTCACATTTGGCCCGTGGACTGCAGTTTGCGGATCTCTACATCAGAACGTTACCATGCCCATTTCAGATGGGAGATCTGTCTCTCTCTGGCATGCAGTGGCCCTCTTTTTTGAGGAATTAGAAGGAGTGGGGAGATTATTTTTTGACAAATAAACAATAAAATGCAAAATAACCACTCCTCCCAAAATCTATACGTCAGACTTCTTTTTATGGCAAAAGCACAAAACAGGTCACCTCCTTTTGTAGATCTGCCAGAGTCTAGCTTTTCCTTTGGACCTTCTCATTTTTATTCTTAAAAGAGAATCCCAAGTGATGTTGCCTCGTTCCAAGTCAGTTTTGTAGACCACGTAACATGTCTTAATACACTGTATGGGGAAAAATAAAAGTTAGCCTTAGATTTCTTTGTTTTCTATGGTTACTGTTATACAGAAGGAAGACTTAAACTGTAAATAATGTATATTTAATAAAGAGAGAATTTTGTATGATTTTGTGTGGAAGCCAAATGTCTCTTGCTGTGTTTTCTTGGGTTAATGAAGAGTCAAACAATTAATCCCTTTGCTGCCATTCTTATCCCTTAGACCATTAACTCCCAGACAACATGGCCTGTGGTGTTGCTGGAGAAACATGAAACTCCCACTCCCTGGGTTTATTGATTTCAAGAGGCCTGAAAGTGCTGTCATGGGCTGTCTCATCACTCAGCTGAATTATACTCGCCTGCATGCCTGGCTCAAATGTGTACAAGAGTAATCTCATTGGCTTGGTCAACAGTCTTGTTCAGGGCTCTGGAGGCATCCTGGTTTCAGCTCTCCATGTAAAATCCTGGGCCTCTATTAGGCCTTCATCAGGGCCCATTTCCAGCAGCCACATTTCTTATCTTGCCTCACTTTCCCTTTCTTCTCAGAGCCCTAAGCCCAACTGGACTCTGTGTGTTAAACATCCATTTTCATGAAATAGAACTCACTTCATATGTTCCTTATTAACAATTCTGTGTATGGGGTAGTTGGTCAACAACTAGAAATTAAAGCCTGGCAAAGTTTTTTAGACAGGAAAGTGATAATGTCTTATTTACCTTTAAAAAAAAAACACATCTAACTTCTCAATGAAGAACAGGCTATAGGGGAAGAAGAGGGCGGGAGGAAAGAACAGTTAGGACCCATCATTCTTTTTTTTTTCTTTTTTTAAGATTTTATTTATTTATTTGACAGACAGAGATCACAAGTAGGCAGAGAGGTAGGCAGAGAGAGGAGGAAGCAGGCTCCCTGCCAAGCAGAAAGCCCGATGTGGGACTCCATCCGAAGATCCTGGGATCATGACCTGAGCCGAAGGCAGAGGCTTTAACCCAGTGAGCCATCTGGGCATCCCAGGACCCATCATTCTGATGGAGGACAATGGTGGTTTGGACTAAGACTATTGTAGAAGAAACTGTAATAGTACCTGGTCCAGACAGAACCCAGAGGGCTTGCTGATGTATTCAAAGGAGATTGTGAGGGGAAGAAAGGAATCAAGAAAAATTAAATTTTAAGCATAAACAACTGAATGGATAGGAGCAAATAGCTTTGTTTTGGAGAATGGCAGCTGGGAGGTAGGAAGCGTGAATCATGAATTCAATTTGGGATTTTGTTGTTTGAGATGCTGACTAAACAATACATGGAGATATCAAGCAGGTATCTAGGTATATGTCTGTAGTTCAGGAGTGTGGTCTGGTCTGGACAGACACATGGGGACCTATTTATATGTATGTTCGTGTAGAGGTGTACAAATATATGTGTATGAATGTGAGTGAGAGAGAGTCTCATTGAGAATATCCAGAGCATGAGTATAACTCAAAAACAGAGCCTGAACTGTTAGAGAAGAAAGAGCCAGACACTGCCAGACACTGAGGAAGGAACAAGAGTGAGCTACCAGGTGAGTAAGCTGGATCCCAGAAAACCAAGTGATTAACCAAGAGGCAGTGAACAGTCCTTAAATGTTACTGAGAAACTAAGTCAGAGGAGAACAGATAAACACTATGGGCTTTAGCAAGATTAAAGCATTGAAGACCCTTCTTAGAACCACCTAAAGAAAAAGCAGGGAGTAAATACAATTTGGAGTCTGTTGAAGGGGTGGAAAAGCTAGAGGGAAGCATGGGACATGGCTAAAAGCCATAATTATATGGTAGAGATGCATAGACATCAGAGCCAGGCACACCATCAGGGCTCAAATCCCATAAAATCCCATTCTTTAGTTTTGTGACTTGAAATAGATTAACTTCTATAATCTTTGGGTTTTGAAGATATAAACTGGAAAATTATTAACAAAACATTTAGAAACCCTGAGTATCAAATGAAGTAATACATGCAAACCACTTAGCTATGTACAGGGCAGTGGAACCCTCCATAAATGCTACCTGTCATTATATATCTCTTTATCATTTCCTAACATTTTGAAAACAAATGGCCACATATCACACAGAATTTAATACAGCCAGAAATAGAAAAGGCATTCATACTTTGTTCTGCAAGGAGACTCAGTAGTAGTTCGCAAGCAGATTGGACTAGAAGAGGTCTTGAGTTCTAGCTCTGGCTCTGCTATAAATAAACTTTTAAGATGCCCTTTCCCCACAAAAGTGGGTACATAATTGTAAATAATGAAACACACCAATTATCTTAAATGTTTTCATTTTTTTTTTATATCAGAGAACTTGTCCTTATAGACTTTTAGCCAGAAAGTCAGAGTTCAGATTCCAACTCTACTAGTTAGTAGCTGAAGGACAGCAAATAAATAAGTCCTTTCTCATCTCTGAGGTTCAGTGCCTCATTCAATAGATTTTAAAATAATACTCAAGTACTAAAAATATATTAGTTTTCCTACCCTCTTTTTCATGAACTTCTTTCTAGTCCCATGATATAATCAGAGAATAACATGCAAATTTAATGAAGAACTGTGTTAATCTTACCCACTTGCCGTATCTGTATTTGGTTTAAACCTGTAATATAAAAGAGGAAAAAAATGTCTCTGAGTCCAAGCAGACATAAAATATGGGGCAGAGGAACAGGGAAGGAATAACTTCATGGTATTTTTAATACAATTTTTAAACTGTGTGTGAATTGATTACATTGCTCATGAGGGTTCAAAAAAAAAATTTCCAAGGGCCAACATATGATCAGGTAGATGAGCTCACAGCGTCTGCACATCTGAGACAGGTTGTACAGTCTCTGACACCAGTGTGCCGGCTGCTGAAAGCCCAGTCTGGAATGTGATATCCATCCGTGGGGAGGAAACACCATCGCTAACTAATGACAGCGCTGACTAGCCGAAGAGGCAAATCCACTTCAGCCTTGTCTTCTGAGGAGCGTCAACTGTTCAAATAGGCCTTAGAGAATTAAAGCCTGTCTTAGAGCATATCTTTCACTGAACAGAGGACAAATGCCATCAAGGGAGAGCGCAGGAGGGCACTCCTGGTGAAAGGGCAGGTGGTAGCTCTCAAGTCCCTGACACTTTGGTTTGGAGAGTGTAACGACTTGTCCTTGTCTCCCATGGCCTTTTGTTGTGTGCAAAGCTCTCATTTAAGAGATACTAACTTTATGAAGATAACTGGCATGATCCAAATACCCTCATACAATAGTAATGTAATAATAAAATAATTACCAATTGCTGTGACTTAGTGTATGTCAAGTACTTATACACACTACTTTTTTTTCTTTTGTCATAATGAAACTATTGACAGGTATTGTTTTTCTCCTTTTTTTCAGATAAATATATCTAGTGTGAGAAAATTAATTTGCTAAAAGAACTGCACAGTCTTTGATAATACAGACAGTTGGATTCAATGCCTACTGTGTTATCTGTGTAGACTTAAACAAGAATCTTACCCTGTTTGTAACTCAGCTTCTCATCTGGAAAATAGGAATGTTAACACCCATTTCCTAGATTGATATGAGTGGTTACTGGAATAGTGAAGATTTAACCAATTTCAGCCTTAAAACCACATCTAGCCATACACAACTACAGCTAAAACAAATACAAATATTGTATTTTGACCTGGTACAACTGCTCAGTCCCTGGCTTCTACTGCTCAATGAAATTAGATGAAAATATCCAACTAGAAAGATAAACAAAAAGCCTGTAAGTAGAAAACTGAGGGGTTCTCAGTCAATAGCCATTTACATTGAGCCAACACTGAAACTGAGATATGTAGGAATCATTTTGTGTCTGTCCGACATTCTCTGTGATGTACCTACTTGCTCAGCCAATCCCCGTGAATGAGGAGTGTAGCTGATTTTACTTGTCAGATGTCTTAAGAGGCAGAGTGCTTCTGGAAGAGAATAGCATTATCCAATGTTTACTTAAAGCCAAAGCCCATAGAAAACATTTTGAACACAGAAACTTAAAACAAAACAAACCAATTGTTCCTTTCCAATGAATAGGTGAGATTTTCCATCAGCCATGGCACAATCTTGGAGTTCTGGAGGGATGTTCATGTTGTAGTGTATTTCAATGCCTGTGGATCTTCCCTTTGGGTGTCTATGAAGGGACTGGTGAGTTTTTTAAGGGGACTTTATGATAGGACATTAATTGAAAGCCTGCAGTGTTGTAGATGGTGAACTCCCCATTTATGCCTTGTTATTTAAATTATAAGGAAAGGCAAAGTTAAAAATAAAACTGTCAGAAATCAAATAAAAGTGGATCAATATCTTGTGATGTATATATACGTTCTTTAGCATTTTATCTTATTAAAAAAGACATTTTGTCATCCTTTAGATTTTGTAAGATAACTTTTTAGTATTATTATTACAGTGTATAATATGAACTTTACTTAACTTTTGACAGTAACCATTAATTTCCTCTCTAATTCATTCATCAATAAATATTACTCAGCAATTTTGATGTGGATTTTGAGTAAGATGATAGGAATAATACCATAATCCTTGGGGAGTCCAGCACATGAACAACATGCCTATATAGCAGGTGCAATAGAGAATGCCCAGGTTCCAATTAACACATATGAGCAGGGAGCAGGCATTTGACTAAACAAGGTGTGGTTTCAGTTGTGTCTAATGGGTCTAGAGGATGATCAGAAGTTAAGTTGAAAATGGCAAGTAGGAGAATGAAAATGGCATTTGAAAAAAAGCACCGAGACAAGAGCGAGTGTGCCAATTCAGGAAATTATACATAGCTCAATATGGCTTAGAATGAGGTTAGGAAGTTCTTTTTCAAAATTGACAGGCAACTCAGCAAAGATGTGACAA
The DNA here is from genome assembly GCF_002288905.1 of Enhydra lutris kenyoni. Taxonomy (NCBI): domain Eukaryota; kingdom Metazoa; phylum Chordata; class Mammalia; order Carnivora; family Mustelidae; genus Enhydra; species Enhydra lutris. The sequence continues at coordinate 1,306,658 of NW_019154162.1, forward strand.
TGACCTTTTACATCAAAGTTTCCTCACTGGAATAGGGAAAGCAAAGATGACAAATAAGGGATGTGCAAAAGTGAAATGGAATTATTTTTTCAGTTATAACATATTCAAGCAAGCATTAGATGGGATTTGATTTCAGACGATTTCCATTTGGTCCCAACCCTCTCTTTTCAACTGCGTAGACCAGGAACAGTTGAACCACTATTTTGAGCTTTAGTTATCTAATTTATAATATGAGTTGTTTTGAGTAATTAATAAAAGAAATACAAAAGCATCTTTTAAAACTATACAGAGCAATACCAATATTAGTTATTATTATTGCACTTTCAAACCCAGAGTGGGGGAAAATATCCATCAAATATGGCAGGGCCAGATAGTAAATATTTGGGGCTTTAAGGGTCAGTGTCTGTTGTAAGCACTCAATTCTGCTGTTTTAGTTGAAAGCAGCTATGGACACTGTGTAAGTGAATGAACATGGCTGAGTTCCAAAAGCATGGAAACTGAAATTTAAATTTCATGTAACTTTCACACCCAATGAAATTTTTTCTTCTTTTTATTTCTTCTTTTATTTCTTATTTTGTTAAACTGCAAAAAGATATGCTTAGCTCACAGGCTATACAAAAAAACAAAAACAGAAACAGAAACAAAACAAACAAACAACAAAAAAAAACAATTGGCCAGATTTGACCTATAGGTCATACTTTGCAAACCCCTTAATTAGACAAACATTCATTGAATTTGAAGTCTATCCCCTTTTAGCATAGAAGGTGGAAATATAAAATAAATGCTTGTTTTCTTTTGGAGACCAATACCATGAAAATGTACACACAATATAGAAAATAAAGCTGAGAATATGGAGAAGTCTCTGAATGTTGTGAGATTCAAGAGATCCAGACTGCCCTTGAGTTGACTGAATGGTGAAAGGTATAAAGCAGACCGGTGGGTTCCTGGGGCCACAGCTTTGACAAGTATGGGCTGGATGACCTCAGATTCCTGCTTACCTCAAAATGTTGCCATGGAAATAAGAAACAAAAGAGACTATGAATATGAAAACACCTGTTATACATAAAACATATATAAATGTGAGTTACAATAGAGACTCTTTGTCATAATCTTGTTTGTTCAGCTTGAGAGACCCAAAGGAAGTTGAAGTTAACAACTTTTACAGAAGCCACAGAATATGACCAGATTACACATTTAATCGTGTGATTAAGTTAATTAGGTTAAGCAACTATAAAGGGAAACAAACATTATTGTGGATAAAAGCAGTTTTGTTTGCTTAGCATAGATGATGTCAATGCATAGGAAGATTCATCAGACAGTTTTAAGCTTCTAAAACTTTGCACTGTTCATGGGCAATAGATATAGTAAGATACTGATTCCTTAATCCTTTGGTGAGGAATCCCTGCTGGATTTTGGATGGCTGGGGCACTCCAGCTGATGACCTTGTCCAAAGTTCCTAAAATGATGTCATGTTTAAGATGGCATTGTAGGGATGGTGAATCAAATTCTGTAATCCCAGATCTCCATTGTTGTGTTGGGATAGACAATACAGACAAAATAGCTAAGCAGAAAGAATAAAGAAAGGCTATTTAAAGATTAAATTTAAGTAGACTACAGCTAGCAAGACAATGCCAAGCAAAGAAAGTAGGGGGATGGGGAGGAAGATGAAAATTTACATAAGACACTTGGTCAAAAAGTCTTCTAGAAAAGAAGAGCTCTTCTAAAGAAGAAACCCATAAAAATCCTGAGGGTTTGTATGACTTTTTTACTTCTCACTTTTAACAAAACTGAATATGAATTTTTGAGTTAAATAACTGTCATTTTTGTTGCAAGGTCAAATATGAACGTTGAAGATAAAGAAGAACCAGGAACAGTGTCATATTTAAATCAGAAGAATTGAATGCCCATGCCCTTCAGCCTTTCAGTGGACTTGGCCATGATCCCTGGCATTAACCCTAACTACCTGTTCTAAAGAAGGAAACATTCAGAAAAGTCAGAAGGAGAGAGACAGAGGAAGGAAGGAAGAAAAAAAGAAAATCCTAGCAAACCATCAAATAATTTATTTAGGGTAACCTGAAATGGCATGGAATGTTATAGTATTAGAACACAAGATTCTGAAAGAAAGCAAATCTTTTTAGACCAATTTAATTTATTTCAGCAAAAAGGTATAAGAGTATAAGAATAAGATGGAAAGAATTAACAGCCATCTTTCTTCTTTTCAAGAAGGCTTTGATCAATTTTATCTCAAAAGACTTCTCAAAAAATGATGACAATACAAAACTGAGTATACTATGTTGGTACAAAAATAACTGACTTTAAGAGTGATTATTTGTAACTCAATCTCAACTAGGGCCATAAATGTTATTTAATAATAATTAGTCCTAGAATACATTTTAAAGGTTGTGATAACTCCTCTTAAGAAACTGAGAGTACCAAATATATAGATGAACCTCACTAGGCAGAATTATTAATATAAAAGAAATAAATATATTTTGGGATGATATTATACACTAACCAAAGTGTACTATTAAAAAGAAGAAGAAGAAGAAAAGAAAAGGTGACACAATTTAATGAACCTTAGAGAACATAACAAACACACTTATATCCATAAAGGGGATGGATTTGTACAAGAGAAAATAAACTGAGGTAAAAAAAAGACCATATTTAATGTAAGTAAAAGTAAAAATAAAGGACTCTTTCTCCTGTATGTATTATTCAGAGATGCCATATATAATGGCCCTTCAGTTTTTCTCCTATTGCAACATAGGTATGCCTGTGTTATTTAGGAATTTGCTTGCCAATTACCAGTTTCCATGTTTGCCTGTCAGTCTCTGAGCATTTTGAGTGCAGTGGCAAGCCTTAGTAGCCTCTCCTATACACAAAAGGGAAAACATGGAAAATATAAAAGGCTTTGGGCCACCCATTCATATTGTTGGATGAATCAATTGTTAAATGTCAGACTAAAATACCATGATAACTTTATGGAGAAATGTGGGACAGAGAGGTTTGTGGTGAGCGCTCAGAAAATAATATAAGGTATTTTAAAATATCCCACACAATATTTAGATTTTGATGAAAACAAAAATGAAGTAGAACATGAATCTCTAAAACCGTGAAGAAAAGAGAAAATTTAACTATTATCCTTATCATCTGGTCTTCAAACATTTATTGAATTTCTTTATATTGAATTTCATAACTGTCCCTTAAATGTAAACTCATGTTAAGGAAAACATTTAAAAAGTTTCAGTTGATTATTAATAACTGATTAAGAGACAAGTCTTCCACTCAGCTTGTCAAAATACATTCCAGTAGCAACATGCTAGGCTATCATAGGAACATCAGTTATTGGGCTGTTCATTGATATCATTTTTATTTGATGATGATGATAAAAATAAGCACTAATATCAAAAACTCACTTAATATTAAAAGCTGATATATATCCAGGTTTTCAATAGTCTTGGAGATATGGGATGACTGATATGGGTCCTGGGTTTGAGGGCATTAAGATTAGGCTGAGGGGTATCTGGGTGTCTTAGTCCTTAAGCATATGCCCTGAGCTCAGGTCATGATCCCAGGGTCCTGGGATCAAGCCCCACATTGGGGTCCCCACTCATCAAAGAACCTGTTTCTCCCTTTCCCTCTATTGCAACCCCTACTTGTGCTTACTCTCCCTCTGTCAAATAAATAAATACATAATCTTAAAAAAAAAAAAGATTAGGCTCAGTTAAGTTTATGAGTAGTTAATGTGCCACCATCTAAACTGTGGTTAGCAAAAGACTTCTAGTAGGTGTGCATATTAATTTCTATAGAATACTAAAATACTATAAAAATAAGAAGGATTAAATGAGTAAGGGTGCTGGGTGGCTCAGTTGGTTAAGCAGCTGCCTTCAGCTCAGGTCATGATCCCAGGTTCCTGGGATTGAGTCCCACATTGAGTTCCCTGCTCAGCGGAGAGCCTGCTTCTCCCTCTTCCTCTGCCTGCTGCTATGCCTACTTGCATTCTCTCTTTCCAATAAATAAAATCTTAAAAAAAAAAAAGGATTAAATGAATAAATAATCTTTGGGGAGCAATGTATATGTACAAATTATAAGAATCTCTGTGGTAAAGAAATACAACAAACTTTGTTTATCCCATATACACCAATGGTTTTGAGCATTGAACATTTTCTCCCAAACCTCATTAATTAACTTCTATTAATGAAAGTGGACAATATACTGTCCTAGGAGCCAAAATGTCTGCAGGATCCTGCCATTAAATCTATTCCTGACACATCATTTGGCCTTGGACAAGATACTTCTACTTTCAACAACAGTTTCCTCTAATGTAAAATGAAGAGAGCTAGTCTGTATGTATTTCAGAGCCTTTACACTTCTCCAGCTTGATGACACAAAGGTCTTAACAGAAAGGACACTACTTCCACCCTACTGACTTTTCACCATGAACTTAAGTCAACCATAAGAACATGTAACAATAATTTTAACAAAGAATGAAAGTAAGGACTGGCAAAATTAGTTATCTTTTAAAAAATAGCATAGATTAGAAACAATAAGAATTTTAAAATTGTGTCCTGAATGTGATAAAGAATTTTAACCTGGATGATTCTGAAGGGATGAATGGGAAAACTGAAGAGTGATCTATAGAGGACAATGCAAGGATCAGGTACATCAGCCTCAGGATTGTAACATTTTGGCAGAAGACACCAAGAAATGTTTTGTGCAAGACACGACATCATCCACAAAGTGAAACATAGCTTCTCCCATCCCTATCCACTGGTATCACTATTAATAATCTCCCAGGAATCTATTATCTGTGGATCAGTCAACCCTTCTTCAAGTTAATCTGAAAGAGGACTTCAACTCCCTCCATTTTGACCTCAACCTTTCTAGTTGATTACGTCCTTCTTTCTAGTTTCTCTTAACTCCAAAAAAAGACCCTGTGGGCAAAGAATCCCCTGATGGAAAGGAGACTACCCCCTCAAGCCTATGGACTGCTCTGAGTCAGCAAGACCCTGCCCATAATAGACTCCAAGACAGTAGTCAATTTAACTTTCACTGCCCACCTGAAGGTACCCACCACCTTTCCCTCACATTTTCCATTCATAAACCTGGAGGTATTTTTGGTATCTTGGAGACAGTCTTTGAAAAGCTAGTCTACTGTCTTCCTGGTGTTGGGCTCACTGAAATCAATTCCTTTCCTGTTTCTCCATCACTCATTTCTCTGCCTTTATATTTTGTCAGTGATGAGTGGTCGAATCTGGTCTGTTTAGGACCCACAGAGCCAGGTGGTCTTGTACCCCTGTGGCCAGAGTATACATCTCTATTAGGTTAACAAAACTTATCTGATTAGTTAATTTCATAAGTTTGAATTCCATGGCAATTCAAACTACTTTTGTTTGTTTTATTTAACTACTAGTCTAAAGAATTAAGGAAACATCATTTCCCCCAATATTTTGGGATAAATACTATTTTCCCCTATTTCCCATCAACAATAGCAGTAGCTTCTGCCTACCAGATATGTTGAGTGACTATTCCAGATTTTTACAGAATGAAGTAGAAGCATTCTAATCCCCATTTTCCACATACAGAAACTGAAGATAAGCAAGATGAAGGCAAGAGTCCAAGGTAACACTGTAAAAGGGTCAGAATTTGAGGCTAGGTGAGTCTGAAGGGATGAGAGGGAAATCTGAGAGAGAGAGCAATGTGTGGAGAAGGTAAGGCATGGACACATCATCAAGCTCTGCCTTCCTTCCCCAAATTCTGCCTGCCTTCTTTGTCACACCTCTAGACAAGAAATGGTCTTAGTTACAAAATGTCTGTATGAGCCATGGAATAACATTGCCTCATTTGTCTTGATGTTTTTGTTTGTTTCTTTTCATGGTCACAAATGTAGGCTAAGGACATCTAATTGTCACAGCCTGTCCTCACATCCTTTTGTCAGGAAGACCTTCCCCCACTGAGTCCATTCAAATGAATAAAATGCCCTAGGAACCTCCTACTGGCAGGAGAAAGACAGGATACTGAGGAGATAATGAACCAGGGAAATGGACCCAAAAGGAGAAATTAGGAGAATTAGCAGCATTCAGATGAAAATTGAGGAGGACTTAGTCAACATGGTGCTCTTTCCCAGTTTCAAAAATTTGAATATTCAAAATTTGTCAGTCTGAGGAGACTGTTAGTTTTAAGTGATGCTTTTCTGTGTAGCTCTGTGGAAAATGGATCAAGCTGCCAGATAAGATCACTGTTCTGTAGCTTGGTTTGAAAGAGATCAGAGACATTAACTGGGAAGATGAGGGTGCATTTCTGCACAGAGATGCCTTCTTGAGGTTGGAGAGTGAAGCACAGAACAAAAGGATGACAAGGCTGTGACTTAATTGTCAGAGTTTCGGGGCACCTAGGTGGCTCAGTCAGTTAATCTTGCCTTCAGCTGCCTTCAGCTCAGATCCTGATCCTGGAGTCCTGGGATGGAGTCCTGCCATCAGTCTCCCTGCTCAGCAGGGAGCCTGCTTCTCCCTCTGTGTGTTCTCTCTCTCTCAAATAAATAAAATCTTTAAAAAAAAAACCTGTCAGAGTTTACTTTGTACATTGCAGTAATCTCAAAAGCTTAAGAGATGTCACAAAGCAGAATATGGTATTAAACCTCAACAAAGAACAATGAACATTGTTCCATAAAGACAGGAAGCCCCTCAGACTGGGCAGAATTCTCTTCAGGAACTGTGTGGGTCCACGCCAGGCCTCTGCCATTCTGGGCCTCAGTTTCTTCCCCTTGAAATGAAAGGAGTAGACAAGATGTGCCCTGGGGTTCTTTCTTCTCAATTTATGAGAATATTCTGAGAAAAGTGAAGTCTACTGAGAGTTCAGAAACATTTTCAGAAGATTTGGGGAAGAATCACAGGATACAGATAGAATCACCTCCCCATTTAAACACACACACACACACACACACACACACACACACACACACACAATGAAAATAAATTTTACTGTCTTCTGTGATCAAATTCTGAAGTAAAAATAATGATCAGTTAATATTTTCTTTTAGCTAACAACCATACCAGTGACAACTTGTATTGAGCTTATGTTCTACACACTGTAGGTCATGCATTATCACTAATCCTCACAATATCTCTGCAAAGTAAATTCCTGCATTCCCAATTTGCTGATGAGAAAATCTAGTCTTCAAAATATCACATAACTGTTCCAATTTCTATTCTTTTAGCTATTTGGAAGAGGGAGAAATCCAATGCAAGGTGGTATGACTCAGACGTTCTTCACAGAAATCAACATCACTATATTCATCTCTTTGTCCCATCTTAAAAGGAATGTCCCAAGAGTAGAAAAAAAACAAAATGGAGAGATGTAAGTTTGGGAGTTGGTACAAAGTAGCTGGTTAACATGAACTTGGTGGCTAATTCTGAGGTTAGCACACTCTGGAGTGATTCTCATGTAACCACTGAGTTGATTGGGGTTAGGATGGAAACATATTAATAAATTCTCTGAGAAAGTTTTAAGAAATTAAAACCAAATGAAATAAAAAAAACAATATTGGACATTAATTGAAATCTTAAAATGTTAAAGGTTGTGCTAAAATCTTTATGCTTATTGTCACTCTAATCCATCAGCTCCACGGAATAGGCATTATTATTTTTCTTTACTCTTGTTTAGATAAAGAAGCAGAGTCTTAGAGAATTTAAGTACCAAGGTCTTAGAGCAAGGACTCCAGGACAGGGCTTGAATCCAATCCCATAATCTTAATCATTGCATTTTTACTCCATTCAGCAGTCAGTATGAAAATATACGCAGTGATAAAACCCAGACTGAGTCTGGTTATATCACATTTAGCTCTTAATACTGAGTAGTACATGCAGACTCAAGTACCTTCATTGTTTGAGGGACATGCACGCAAAGCTGGTCATTCACGAAGAGAGTAAATGCTTCGCTCTGGGTCAAGCTTCCAGCCAGAATGTCCAACTCAGAATCCAAGTTAAAAACCCTTCAACCTGTAAACTGGGCTGTTTTCCAAACACAGAAGTCACTGACCTAGAAACCAAGCAATAGCTACCTTTCAACAGTGATGGAGAGGACCTGTGGTCATAAGAACAAATACTAGTGCACTAATGACTTTTTGAACACTGGGGGCTTAACCACCATCCACTTTTCATTTTCTTTCTTCTTCTTCTTCTTTATTTTTTTTTTTAACTTTGAGCAAAATGGGTACTATTACTCAAATTGTAAAAACAAGACGTAACTATGCTGGGTGACTGCTGCTCTGCCTATCCCATCCCCAGTCAAGACTCAAGGAAAGTCACAATTCAGGTATCGTAAGATTGAAGAATCTGGGTTTCACATAGTTTAACTTATTTATTTTTCAGATGAGAAAACAGAACTATCACACAACTTGCTCATTCACCCCAAAATTGTTATTTACAATTTATGTGGTTTGGAGAAGACACACAATTTGTCTGGATCATCAGGTGCTTCATGTGTAAAAGGGGGATAATAATAATCAGGCCTACTGCATGGGGTTGAATCAAGAATTAAATGAACAAACAGAAATCATTAAGGACGGTACTTGGGACAGAGTTTAGTGAACACATTTCAGTTCACATCAAATGTCTCTTTCCAAGTTCTGTAGAAATTTCATCTCCTCCATGAAGCTCCCCATGACTACCTAAATCGACATGGGATTGCCTTCTTTGGCTTCGTATTACTCTAGAACACTTACTACTCAATTTTACATTTGAAAGTAGTTTATTTATATACAAGCCTTTGGTTCTTAATTCCAGATTCTCTGCAGAATATATACTGAAATGTCTCCAGTGTCCTCTGTGTCCCCTCTGGTACCAACTTCAATGCCTAAGTCATGGTAGGTATCCACAGCTAACTTTTAATTGAATAATTAATTTTACAATCATCTAACCAACTTAAAAGCCACAGCTGTTTTATTTTACTTATATTTTATGTATTTATTTGACAGACAGATATCACAAGTAGGCAGAGAGGCAGGCAGAGAGAGAGAGGAGGAAGCAGGCTCCCTGCTGGGCAGAGATATGGGGCTCGATCCCAGGACCCTGGGCTCATGACCTGAGCAAAGGCAGAGAGGCTTTAACCCACTGCGCCACCCAGGCGCCCCCCACAGCTACTTTAAAAAGTAAAATTGTTTGATGTCTTATAATTAAACTAATCATTCTCAGGCCCACCCACCTCTTCACCTGATCTTAATACTCCCAAAGAGAAGGCTTAAATTGATTTCAATTGTTTCTTCTGGCACCATCCCCTATTTTTCTAAATAACATGTTTCTGCTGCTAAATTTGACTTTTTAGTTGGGAGATATCACTATCACTTTCTACTATAGAAAATAAGGGGTTATCTCCTCTTTATAAAGTCTCTGCCACCCACCCAGAAGAATTAATGCACAATTGTTGCTTACATCAATATTCAGTGTTTATATCATTCTGAGTACATAAATATTAGTGAACCTAAGGCAATTACTATGTAATAATTGCCTTTATTCTCCTATAAATCTCTATTTCCTTATGCTTTTACTTGCTTGATTGGCCTATCAAAAGTTCATCATTAAACTGCCTGCAGAGTGCATCTCCCTTCAATACTCTAAGGCACATCAGGTTTGCAGGTTCATTTCATCCTTCCCTTCTGAAGACTTTGATCTGCCTGCTCTAGTCAAGACTTCTGCTCTCAGGCCTGTTGGTCAGCTGTTCTCCTGGTGTTTCCCTTCACTATGATGTAGGAAATAAAACTTACTATGCTTTATTTTGCATTGTATTCCCTTTGCGCGAATACCATGACTACCCTGCCATTTTTCTCCCTCATGTGGATGAGTGTATACTGAGAAAAAAATAGAATAATAATAAAAAAAAATGGACCTTACAACACTTTTTTTTTTTTTTAAGATTTTACTTATTTATTTGACACAGAGAGAGAGACAGTGAGAGAGAATACAAGCAGAGAGAATAGGAAAGGGGGAAGCAGGCTGCCCAGCAAGCAGGGAGCCTGATGTGGGACTCAATTCCAGAATCCTAGGATCATAACCTGAGCCAAAGGCAGATGCTTAAGGACGAAGCCACCCAGGCATCTGCCCTAATTCTTTCCTTATACTTTATAACTAACTAGGTGAGGGACAGAATTTTTAGTTTGAAATTTTTTTCCCTTAGAATTTTGAAGTCATTTCTCCACAGCCATGTTAGCCTCTGGTAGTATAGGGACTAAAGCCTTATACCATATACATTCCTCATTTATTATAGAATGTCTGCTTATTTATACTTTCAAAACCTTTCAGGATTTCCCCTTTGTTGCCTTTCTGAAATTCCATGATGATATTGCTTGGTGTAAGTGCTTTCCATTCACTGTGCTTTGCCCACAAGAAGCCCTTCTAGGCTGTGGCTTCATAAAATTCTCCTTTCGGATTTCTGTCTTTGTGGGACAGAATGATTTGGGGGATCTGAGTCTGATTCTCAACCTTTCTTTCTTTCTTTCTTTCTTTCTTTCTTTCTTTCTTTCTTTCCTTCCTTCCTTCCTTCCTTCTTTCTTTCCTTCCTTCCTTCTTTTCTTCTTCTTCTTCTCCTTCTTCTTCTTCTTCTTCTTCTTCTTCTTCTTCTTCTTCTTCTTCTTCTTCTTCTTCTTCTCCTTCTTCTTTTTCTTCTCCTTCTCCTTCTCCTTCTCCTTCTTCTTCTTCTTCTTCTTCTTCTCCCCCTCCTCCTCCTCCTCCTTCTTCTTCTTCTTTTTGTCTATTTTTCCATCATTTCACTATTTATTCTGAGTATTTTCCTTGGTTATCAATCCTGTTTTTGAGCTTTGAATTTCTACTATCATAACTTTGCTTTCCAAGAGTCCTTTTATATTATCTTAATGTTTCCTTATAATAGAATCCTGTTCTAGTTTCAGTTCATTTTCTATCTTCACTCATCAAATTAACTATATTATAAATATGAGTTTCAGTAAATCTATAAGTTTGAGTAAATGTAAAAGCTTTTCTCAATTTGGCATTGTAATATGGTTTTGAGAAAAACTCATGAGTGAAACTTTCTTTCAGATATGCTCTGTTTAAACTAGATTTGCTCAAACATACATTTGCAATGCAGGTTCCTCTCCAAAGGTATTGGTGAGAAAACAGGAGGACTGTGGGGAGAATGGGCTAACCAGCCTCTTCTCTTCCTGGGCCTGCCTCACTGCCCTAGCCTCCCAAAGAGCTGTTAACCTCACTTCACCCCATCTCATCAGCTGCCACATACATAAATGCAACACTCAAGAGTACTTGCCAGTTGTCTTTATCAGAATTGTTTTCTGTACTGAATTTTGTCACCTTCTCCACAAATTTTTATGTTAAAGCATCATTCTTCAGTGTGACTCTATCAGGAGTTGGGGCCTTTCCAGAGGTAATTAAGGTTAAAGTAGGTGATAAGTGTAGGTTCCTAAATTGTTAGGACTGGTTTTTTGTAGGAAAAGGAAGAGACTCCAGAAAGTTTTCTCTCACTCTTCCTGTAAGCAATAAGAAGAGGTGATGTGCCCTGGCCATCCATGAACCAAGATGAGAATTCTCATCAGACACCTGCCCTGACGGCACCTCCATTTTGGACTTCCAGCCTCTAGAACTATGAGACAATAGATATCTGTCTTTTAAATTATCCAGTCTTTGGTATTTTTTATGGCAACCCTAGCACACAAATACAGTCAATTAGTAATCAAATCAAACTTTCACAATCTACTTTATGACTGTTCTATATTGGGTCTTGGGGGTGGGAGTGAATCTAACCACTAATATCTAGGAATTATCAACTTAGAAAGAAAGGGAGAACATCCATTCTCTACTTCTGGTGCAAAACGTTGTCTCTATGATTTTCTGATTATCTTAGATAACTGAAATTCTGGAGTTACTTTAGATCCCAAACAGAGTCTCATTTCAGCAATTTAAAATCTCCAGAACCAGTTATTAATCAAAATTTACTATATTAAAATTTAAAATTCCTCTCCTTTCCGAGCAAGTGTTGCTTACTTTGACGGTGTGATGGTGGCATTTTTTTTTTTTTTTTTGGCCAAGTACCCCAGCCTTTGCAGCACCCACAAGCTGCTGTTCCCCACTCCATTAGGGGGAAACAGAAGAGGTTAGTGGCCAGATGGATCCCAAATGAACTAATTGCACACATTCATTTGAAGAGCAAGTTACAAATGGGTTGGAATTGTTCATGCTTCCGCCTGGTGCTATGTCTCTAATGCCTGTGGTGTCACATAGGTTCCTGCAGAAAATAAATAATCATCACATAGTAATGAAAACATAAAGAAATGGAACTTCAATTATTTCATTGTGATCAACTAGAATTCTTTTTGAGTTAAATTTTTCTTCAGCTTTATTGAGATTAAAATTTAAAAAAATTATATATATTTAGGGCATACATGCTAATTTAATATACATATATCATGAAATGATTACCGTAATCAGATTAACTAACATATCCATCAAAAAATGGGAGCTATGTTCCGTAACTACAAATGTAATTCATACATGAAATGTTATTCATATACAAATAATATCTTTTTTTTAAATTTTATTTTTTATAAACATATATTTTTATCCACAGGGGTACAGGTCTGTGAATCTCCAGGTTTACACACTTCACAGCACTCACCATAGCACATACCCTCCCC
>NW_019154162.1:1324315-1373080 GCF_002288905.1 Enhydra lutris kenyoni
TTTTTCTCGTTTAGTGCTCTGAATATATCATGCCAGCTCTTTCTGGCCTGCCAGGTCTCTGTGGATAAGTCTGCTGCCAATCTAATGTTTTTACCATTGTATGTTGCAGACTTCTTTTCCTGGGCTGCTTTCAGGATTTTCTCTTTGTCACTAAGACTTGTAAATTTTACTATTAGGTGAGGGGGTGTGGACCTATTCTTATTGATTTTGAGGGGGGGTCTCCGGCCTGGAGGAGCCGAGAGCCCAGGGCTCCACTCCTCAGTGTGCCCTCAGAGAACAGTGCCCAATTACTTCCTTCACCCTGGCCTCAGGCCGTGCCCAGAGCTGACCGAGGCTGCGACCTGTTCAAGGTAACCCCAAGCTTAGAGCTCACTCCTCGGTTCTGTCTCTGTAGCCGGCTTCCCCGTTCTGATACTTGTAAGCTCTGCAACATCAGATACCCCCGATCCTTCTGTGACCCTGCGGGACCTGTGGCCATGCTGGCCCCGCATGGGCTTCACCCTGGTTAAGCCTCTGGAGCGATGTCCCTCAGTGGAACAGACTTTTAAAAGTCCTGATTTTGTGCTCCGTTGCTCTGCCACTTGCTGGAGCCGGCCCCTCCCCCCGCGGTCTATCTTCCCATCGCTTTGGATTCACTTCTCCGCCAGTCCTACCTTTCAGAAAGTGGTTGATTTTCTGTTTCTAAAATTGCTGTTCTTCTCTTCGATCTCCCGTTGAATTTGTAGGTGTTTGCACTCTTTAGATAAGCTATCTAGCTGATCGCCCGCTACCTGAAGTAGTCTCAGCCTGCTACTTCTCCCACAAATAATATCTTTAAACAAGAAATTCATCCCTGTCATTTGTTGGCCTTTCTTTTGTACTGCAATGCTTTTATATTACCTTTATTTATTTTTGTTTCTTATTGGCATGATTGCAAAGATGATGTTCATTAAAACAAAATTTTGGGGCATCTGGGTCAGGTAAGTGTTGGACTCTTGGTTTCAGCTTGTGTCATGATCTCAGGGTTGTGAGGTTGATCCCCATGTGGGCTCCGTGCTTAGTACAGTCTTACTTGGACTGTCTCTCCTTCCACCCTTCCCCCATCCTCTCTCTTTCTCTCTCTAAAATAAATAAATAAATCTTTAAAGATTGATTAAAGATTTTATTGTCCTTATTTACTTCTCTGTTCTGCTATTATTTTTGTTGGATTATGAATATTGAAAATAAGTATGTCTAATAAAGAAGAGGATTCATTAAAAAAAAAAGAAGACTTGCTGCAGTTATAAACAAGCTGGTTGTGCCTCTAAGGGAAAATATAGCATTGTCCCTGACTGAACAGAAGACCCTGGGATGTCTACACCAGAGGTGCATACTGTCCTCTGCTTGCTTCAAGCACGAGCGTTGTGCCTCCTCTGCTGCTGAAGCCTTCACCAGCAGCTTGTTGTAGCCATGGCATTTCCAGAGCAGCACCTCTACATCCGTATACCATTGCTCATGCAATCTCTTCCAACTGGAATTTCTGTTCCCAGTGAGCATCCCTTGTGAATCCTTACAAGGCATTAAAGATTAGAGGCAGTTTTATCTTCTTCTTGAAATCTTTCTTGTCACTGCTCTGAGAATGTTGTTCAGGCCCTTATCTAAGCTCCACTGTACTCCATAAATAATTCTCTACTGACTCAGATACAATTTCTTCCTTTTCTATGAAATACTTCAAATATTCCCTGAGACCACATTAATTATATAATTTTCGTGAACTATTTCCAATATAGACAAAAGTACAGAAAAAATATCAATTTTTCATGTACAGAAAAAAATATCAAATTCTCATGTACCAAACAACCAGATTTTAGAAATGGTTAACACTTTGTTATTTGGAGGATCAGATCTTTTAGGTATTATTATTTAATAATAATATTTTATATAATGTATATATTTGTGTCTAATATATAATAATTATATCAATTTGTATTTAATATTTAAAATAAATGTATAATATTTATATACATCAGTAATTTTCTTTTTTCTTCTTTTAATTTTTATTTTTTAATTAAAATACATGGTATCGTTATACTCATAACTTTCTGTTATTTTACTTCCACTCACTGTTAAGTTTTTAAGTTTTATCTATTTCTATCAGATTTATTACTGAGAACTGTTGTATAAATTATTGTTATATATATACCACAATTTACTTATTTCTGTTGTGATGGGAATCTCTAAAACAAATCTATTCTTATATCTTCAAAATATGAGAGGGTCTGCTTTCCTATATTTGTGCCAACTTTTAGAAATTGTGTTCTTTTAAACACCTGTGACTTGATGAATATGAAATGAAATCTTGGTATTTTAATTTGATTTGATTTTCTAATTCCTGGTAAAGTTAATTTATTGCACTGAACATCTGCCATGTGCCCATCACTGTTCTTACCTCCTGGGATACCTCAATGAACAAATTAAAGAATGCCTGCCCCAATGAAACTGATATCTGTTGGGGGAAGGAGAGACAAAGGATAATCAATAATATATAAGTAACTTAGTAAGTACATAGATCTCAGAAGTACATTACACCTCTATTATATACAAAATGTGAAATATGGTAATCGAAAATTAGGGAAAGAAAGACTTAATCAGATACAGGACTTGTTATCTTCTTCCTAAAATGTTTGAGAGAAGTTTCCTCACCTAATCAATTGCTTCCATATAGGGCAAAACCACCTACAAAAATATTATATCATAACTTCAGTTGGTCCTGACTTTGGGATTATAGTCTTAGTTAACTGTGAAGAGTATTGTTTTTACTAGTGGATGTATAATTTTTCCAGCTGCCTATTGCTGCATAGCAAACCACTCCAAAAGAATAACTTAAACATTAAAGCACTCTATTTTGCTTACTAATTTGGGGTTGACTGGACTCAGCTAAGCAGCTCTTACCTGGGGTTTTCCCATGCCATTGTAATTAGATGGCAGCTGAGGCTGCAACCATCTTGGAGGTTCCTTCTCTCACAGGCCTGTCTCCTGGGCTGGAGAGATTCAAACAGCTGGAGGCTGGAAGAGCTGGGTCTTCCTGGGCTTCTCCATCTTTACAAGGGCTCTCCACTGTTTTTCCAGATGTCAGTCTCAAAGTAGCCAGACATCTTACAAGTTCTTTCAGGGCTCCTGAAGAGAATGGCCCAAGAGAAACTAGAATAAGGCACATGTCCCTTTTTAAACTAGCTATGGAAGTCATTGCACATAATTTTTTTTCTACTTCCTATTCACTGAAGCAGTTTCAAACACCCATCCAGGCTCATGGAAACAGAACACAGACTGTCTTTTGCCAGCAAAAGTGTCAAATAATTTGCAATTTTTATAAAAAACCACCAGAGTAGGGGCGCCTGGGTGGCTCAGTGGTTTAAGGCCTCTGCCTTCAGCTCGGGTCATGATCTTGGGGTCCTGGGATCGAGTCCCTCATTGGGTTCTCTGCTCGGCAGGGAGCCTGTTTCCCCCTCCCTCTCTCTGCCTGCCTCTCTGCCTGCTTGTGATCTCTGTCAAATAAATAAATAAAATCTTTAAAAAACAAAACAAACAAACAAACAAAAAACCACCAGAGTAGCAAATCATGATCACATGTAAAAACAAACATGTTTCTACATAAGCTACTCCTTTTAGGAAATACCTTAAAAAATGAATAAATAAAAGCTCAGATGATCTGCCAGCTACATATACAATGAAGGGAAATATTTTTGCTAAAACTTTGTTTCTAAGAATGTTCTTAACAAAGAGAATGCATCCATTCTCAAATAATCACATATGAAGAGCAATTTTTCCCCTGCTGAATCATTTTACCATCAGAGCTTTATCTGAATAGGATGAAAAAGCTAAAGAAATAGCCCAGTGTTACACAGACTGCTACAGACTGCATGGCCAGACTTCTATGGACAAGGGCACTTGAAAAAGGTGTTGGGGAAAAAACTTCAGAAAAGACAAGATATCTATCAAAAAAGTGACAAATATTTTACTAAAAAGGTACTTCTCGGGAAGAATATAGTATCTTTTGCTTGAAAGTTTCCACTGCACAAATCTCCTGTAGCAAATGATAGCAACTGGGGACATAAGATCAAAATTTATTAAATGTTTTTGATCTCCAAGATATTGTGGTAGATGCTAAGGATACAAAAACAAAATAAAACAAAACAAAAAATTAAAAGCAAAAACAAAAACAAAAATTAACTCCAAAACTTTGGTACAGGATAGCAGTCCTAAAATTTTACACGTTTGCGAAGTACTTAAAAAAAAAAAAAAAAAAAAAAAAAAGATAGTGGGGGGGCGCCTGGGTGGCTCAATGCGTTAAGTCCTCTGACTTTGGCTCAGGTCATGATCCCAGGGTCCTGGAATCTAGCCTTGCATAGGGCTCTCTGCTCAGCAGGGAGCCTGCTTCCTCCTCTCTCTCTGCCTTCCTCTCTGCCTACTTGTGATCTCTGTCTGTTAAATAAATAAAATCTTAAAAAAAAAAAGATAGTGGGGCTTGTGGCTGACTCAGTTAAGTGTCTGACTCAGGCTCAGGTCATGGTCTTGGAGTCCTCGGCTTGAGCCCCTCAATCGGCTCTGTGCTCAAGAGGGGGGAGTCTGCATGTCCTTTTACCTCTCCCCCACTCATGAGTTCTCTCAAATCAATAATTAAAAAGAAATAAAAAATAAATTTACAAAACAATGATAGTAATTATTTTTTAAGATTTTATTGTTATTTGTTTATTTGTTAGAAAGAGAGAATACAAGCAGGGAGTTGGCAGGGAGAGGGAGAAGCAGGCTCTTGCTGAGCAGTGAGTCTGACATGGGGCTTGACCTGAGCTGAAGGCAGAGGCTTACCCAACTGAGCTACCCAGGCACCCCCAGTTACGGTAATTAAATAGTGACGATTGCAGTTACAACTTCTGGGATATTGACTGTGTGCCAAATTCTGAATACACTGCTATGATATCTCTTTATTCCTGGTTAGATTTATGATGTGTTCATTTTCTATTAATTTCTAGGCTAAAAAAAATTAAGGGTGAGAGTTGTTATCACAAACTAAATTAATAGAGAATATCTTTAGCCACTATATTAAACTGACAACCACACTCACTACCAGTATGTATATTATAAGTGGTATGTATATTATAAGTGGTATATTATAAGTAGTATGATTGGCAAGGGCCTAAATACCCTCTAAGTTCAGAGGTGGGAAGCATGACCTTGATCTTGTGGTAGCTAGATACAGTGTTTGAACTGATCCCTCCAAGATGACCAGGTGTGATTCAGTTAAACAGAGGGTAAAAGAAATGGATTTTGCAATAAAAACACTGGAGAAAAAACATTAAGGAATTGCTTTTCTATATAATATATCATCTGGCTAAAAGATAAATTGGAGGAAAAAGTAGGAAAAACAATTGTCTACTGTTGTGTACGAAGAATGGTTTAGAAAAGAATGATCCATTACCTATGTCATTCAAATAAGAATTTGTAGATTCTTTATGAGTTCTTTAAGGATTTTTGAGTTTATTCATTATGTATCAAATGGAAATGGATAGTTTATGTGAAACAAAAACTTGGACATACAGGTAGGGAAACATCAAAGCTGCAAGAATCAGTGTGACTCAAAACTACCGCAATGGGGACAGAAAAAAGAAACTTGCTCCACCTCTACTTGATAAGAAACTGGAAATTTATTCCCTGAAGCCTATAGGTAGCCGCCTTGGGACCTCAAGAGAGTCTGACAGTGACTCATAAAAATGCGGAGAACAGCATGATAGAGGGAGAGGAAAGATGGAGAGAAAATAGGTTTGTTTTAGTCTCAGAATAGATACATTTCAAGGCAGGCTGATCACTGAGCTTCTCACTAGGTGAGTCTTTGTTGAAGGCAATATATTTTTTCTTGTTTATTTAATAACTAAAGATTCCTAGGTGATATACCATCTGATGACATGTTACTAGATAGTATATAGAATAACATAAATAGAATATAATAAGTAGAATATATAGAATAAAACAAAAATTGATTATGTTTACATAGCCAACCAAAAATATGGTTACAATGCAGTGTGATCAATGTTATAATGAACAAAAATACTAAGACAAATGTTTTTTAGACTTGCAGCATTTAGTTCTATTTTGAAAAATGAGGAAAGCTTCCGATGGAAAAAGTTGCTTAAAATGAGATTTAAAGCTTGTCTATTATGTAATCCTTACTCCCTACTTTACATTATTTGCACATGGAGAATTAAGTTTTGAGGAGATAATGTTGTATTTTTTCTTCCTAAACTCTCTTCAGAACAATAGTGTTTGAACTAACTTCAGTGAAACAGCATGCTTGGAAACCCTTGGTAGAAATAAAACACCAAAACTCCAGGTATCAAGTTCAAGGTATTGATTTAATTACAGGGAGTGTGATTGTTGCGGAACAGTTTCACAAGGCAGGAACTGGGCCAACTTCAGTGCAGGTCACCAGCAGGTGCTCTGCAGTCTTAGAATGGGGTTCACATCGTTGACATTTAAATGGAACTTTCTTGGAAAACATATTTCTTTGTATCTCTCAAAGACAAGGGAAAGAGTAATGTGTCTGGTTTTTTTAGTCAGATTATCTCTGAGCTCAAGTGATATTTTGAGAGCAAGGTGGGTCTCTGGAAAGTCATACTCAGAATATGGCATGACCAGAATCAATTTCAATCTAGGCAATGAAGACTCTATAACCACACACACACCTGCCCTTTTGTCTTGGGTTCTTAAGAACTCAAAGTTTAGAAGTTCAACTAGACAAACAATCACAACTTAGGTGCCTGAAAAATGTATATTCTTTGATTCTTTTATTTCTTTTCATTTTCATTTGTTCAAACATGTTATTATGAAAATTCCCAAATATGCAGAAAAATAGATTAAATTTTGCAGTGAACACCCTCTACATTCTACCCTTATCATTTCACTATGACTGTATTATCACATTTTTCTATCCACCTCTATTTCCATCTGTATCCTTTTTGATGTGTTTCAAAGTAAATTAAGTAAATTTGCATGATAAATATTCTACCATGTATATCATTAACTAGTACAGGTTTGTTCCTAGTCTTTCCCTCCTTTGAGGTGACATTTACAGTGATGAACTGTATATATCTTATTTCCTTTCCCTAAGTTTTTTTTTTTTTTTTAAAGATTTTATTTATTTATTTGACAGACAGAGATCACAGGCAGGCAGAGAGGCAGGCAGAGAGAGGAAGGGAAGCAGGCTCCCTGCTGAGCAGAGAGCCCGATGTGGGGCTCGATCCCAGGACCCTGGGATTATGACCTGAGCCGAAGGCAGAGGCTTTAACCCGCTGAGCCACCCAGGCGCCCCATCCTTTCCCTAAGTTTTCACAAATGCAAACATTGAAGTAACCAAACCTCTACCTATATACTAAATTTACCACCACTCAGAACATTTCCGCATGATCTCTCCAGTCATTTGTTACCACCACCATCTCAGGCAATCAAAACATTGTTTTGTTTTGTTTTCCCAAACATAGATTAGATTTGTATATTTTAGGAATTCATATAAATGGAATCCTACTGCGTGGCATAGTTCATGTAGGGTTTCTTTTACTCAGCATAATATATTTAAGATTCACTCACGTTGTGTAGATTTCTTTTATTCTTATTGCTAAATAATACATCTTTTTGTCTAAATATACCACAACTTATTTATCTATTCCTGTACACCAGGGTGTTTCCATATTCTGCCTCCTTGTGCATAAAGTTTTATGAATGTATTGTTTAAGTACTTTTTGGATATGTATTTTCATTTCTCTTGGGTAAATATGTAGCTTCAGAATTGCTGGGAATGTGTATTTTTAGTGCCATTTTATATTCATACCAACACTATTACAGAATTACTATTCCACGTACCTGTTAACATTTGTTTTTATTCATCTTTAATTTTGGGCTCCTAGTGGAGGATAGTTGTATCTCACTGTATTCTCCATAGTTTTATCTCGGTTGTCTCATAATTTTAAGCAATTTTCATGTGATCATGGGCCATTTTTATACCTTCTTTTATGAGGTGTCTGTGAAAATATTTTGCTCATTTTTATAGGATTGCTTGTCTTTTTATTGTTGAAGTATTTTTTTTAATAAATCCTGCATACCAGTCCTTTACCAAACATAGGTTTTTTTTTAAAAAGGAAAAAAAAAAAAAAGAAAAAAAACTTTCACTGTTTGTGTTTTGTCCACTTACTTTAATGAGTGAGAGTTTCTAGTTTGACAAAAATATAACTTTTTTCATTTTTTCCATTACTCTGCTTTTTCTTATTAATAGTTTCTTATACTGTACTTACTTTTGAAAGTGCCTTAATCCTTTTGAAGAACAGTCAAGAGGACAAAGTGGTAGAAGTATATATTTGCTATGATACTGATGACCCAATTATTTACTGTTTTTTTTTCCCCAAAAGTGAAATTCATTTACCAGTTACCTTGAGGACTACAGTGGCAAACAAAACAAGAAGATCTGTCCTCCTAGAGTACTGGGAAGGGGGCAAATATAGCAAGGAAGGAGGTTAATGAGTGATGAGGAATCTATTTTAGATAAATGGTCAGGAAATACTTCTCTGATGAATTAATAAAGACTATAGTAATAACCAAAGTGATACAACACATTATGGAATCTTTAGTATGAGCCACATGGGCAGTTTTGCTTCACATATTTTACTGATTTGTGCTTCACACTACTTTATAAAACACTCACCATCCTTAGAAGTATACAACAGTGTCATCCTCTTTATAATGAGAAAATGAAAAAAGAATAAGGAGGAGCCAAAGGGGAAGGAGGAGGAGGGGAAATAAGCATGAAGGTGACATAAACTGTATCTTGTTTACCTGAATCTAAAGTCTGAGCTCTAAATCACTATGTTTCATGGAGAAAATAATTTCTAATAATAAATTATATGTATAAATTATATATATATATGTGTGTGTGTGTGTGTGTGTGTTGTATGTTGGTGTATGTGCATGTGTGTATGTGTGTGTTGATTTTATGGGTCAAACTGACCCATAAGTTTGGCTGGGCCTCAATGCCCAAATATTTAATATGTATTTGGTTAAAACAAATGTTTCTGTGGATGTTTCTGTGATAGTGTTTCTTAATTTAGGTTAACATTTAAAATTGATAAACTTTAAGTAAAGCAGACTGTCTTCTGTAATGTAGATAGGTCTTGTTCAGTTATTTGAAGGTTTTAATAAAACAAAAGCAGACCTCCCTGAGCATGAAAGAATTCAGCCAGCAGGCAGTCTTTGGACTTGAACTACAATGTTGTCTCTTCCCTGGATCTCTAGCCTGGAGGCCCAGTCTTCAGATTTTGAACTTAACATTCTCCATAATTTCCTAAGCCAATTCCTTAAAATAAATCCTTTTCTCTCTATAGGACACATATATATAAGATATACACACATGGATTCTGACTAGTTATGATTAACACAATATGTATATGTACATGTTTATGTGCTGAACTCTTTTATGCATATAAGAAAACCCAATCAAGGGTGCCTGGGTGGCTCAGTGGGTTAAGCCGCTGCCTTCGGCTCGGGTCATGATCCCAGGTCCCGGGTTCGAGCCCCACATTGGGCTTTCTGCTCAGCAGGGAGCCTGCTTCCTCCTCTCTCTCTGCCTGCCTCTCTGCTTACTTGTGATTTCTCTCTGTCAAATAAATAAATAAAATCTTAAAAAAAAAAGAAAACCCAATCATTTGTATGAATATTCATGACTATGTCTGAAAATGGGCAAATCGAGTTTCCCCAAGTGACCCATTTAGATTATTAACTATGAGTTGAATTGAACAGAATTTAAAATAAGTGCTCAAACAAAACCTAGTGCTGTGGCTCATGGATAAACATGACTGTGTGACCACACATATCTAACACATCCCTCCTGAAATCTTATTAAACACTAGTATAAGTCTTTTTGTTGTTGATGTTAAAAAAAATCTACAAATAAAAAGAGAATGGTAGATAAATACAGTGACAGGATATTGAGGCTTGGAAAGCACTAGCAACAGGGATTATTAACTTAGTCTTGAGAAAGCTCAGTTGTGAGTCATACAGGTGGACAGGTTTGTGGGTAGATATGAGGGGTGTGGACAGAAAAGCAGTATGATTTATATTGCTGTTTCTCCAATAGGCTTGTGTCCCTTGAGTTAGATGAATGGGTGTGAAGGGGAGTAAAATAACAGATGGCTGGTTAGAACTTGTTGGGAATTAGATCCCCAGATATTTTCCCTCATTTTGTTTCCCTGGACTGGTGCCCCCCACCCCCTTGATTCCAGGAGAGCACCTAAAGTTTTCACTAAGGGAAATAAAATAAAATTTCTCTACACCAGGGGAAGCCAAGGTATTTGAGGGCAGGGATGCCACACTGGAACCACAGCCACCAAGTAAATGCATACCTACTGTAGGAAAGAAGCCTGAACTCCAGTTGCACTCAGCTTCCAGAATGTAGGCAGCCAACCCTTTTCCCCTTGTCTGGAGATATAAATGATTTCTTGGGGACTTCTAGCACCCCAACCAAATGGATCAATCAAATTCCCATAAAGGGAGTCCATAGTACATATACTCTGTGTTTACAAAATGTATTAATCCCCATACTTAAATATGAACAGACCATCTGAGATCATTAAGTATCTGAAGAAAGCCTCTAGCATAAGAGACAGAGATCAGATACCAAAAAAAGCAAATTTTGAAGAGCCTTTTCAAGAAGAGCAAGACTTCAAATAAATATCAATAAATACCCTTAAAGGAATAAGAAAAGACTTTGCAATTAAGAAGAAAGAAAAGGAAATTAGAAGGAAAAGGAATATTCATGGGACAAAAGAATATTTAGAGATTACCAATGAAAAAACTCAATAGAAATTTGAAAGATAGAATTGAATGACTAGTGGATGCAGACTTCTTTCAGAAAATAAGGCAGAATTAAAAATGAAATGAGTAACATGAAATGAAGAGCAAAAATAATAAAGAAACAATCCAGAAGTTTTAATATATGCCTAAGATTTATTTCACAATAATTGAGACAAGTATCACCAACAAATTATTTGAAATAATCAGACATGCAAGTTATGAGTGTCCAAAACAAAACAGCTCAATTAAAGAGTGTGTTATTAGTTCAATGGATGAAAATAGATCCATGACAAAGTATATCATTAAAAAATATCTGAATATTGAGAACAAAGAACAAAGAAAAAAAAATAAAACCCAGAGGTCACTTAAAAAAAAAAAAAGGAAGTCAATCAGAAAGGTTTGCAACTTCTGTATACCAAAGAGAACAAGATTTTCACTTTTTAAGAACAAACATTTTTTTAACTTAGAATTCTCTTCTAAACTAAATTACCAAAGAGAAACATATATCAAAGACTTTTTGTAAGATATGATGTCTCCAAAAATGTACTTACTATGTTCTATTTTCATCCAGAAACTATGAGACTATGTGCCACACCAAAAAGAAAGACTAGTCTGAGGAGCAGAGATCCAGGGTCCAGTGATCAGGAGATCCAAACGAAATCACCATTTTAAGCCTGTGTGGCAGCTTTGTATCAAAATAAGAGGTATTCAGTCCAGGTTTAAACCATCCAGAAGAATCAGGAAAAATTTCTCTAAGAAGATGGCATTGACATAATATCTGATATGTCAGTGTCCTAAGATATTTTGGAGTGAAATTTGTAATAAGTCTATTTAAAAAAGCTAACAAACAAAACATAAACAACAATAACATGATAATCATTCATTCCAGAACAAGCTGTTTTGGAAAGTAAAAATAATCCGTTTACTACATGGTGACCTGTGAATAACATTTCAATTGTTCAAACGATGTAGATACTGACTACTCATTAACCCTAATTACAACACTGTTTTGTTGAAAAAGTGACAGGAGAGAAGCAAGAGATGTGAAGGGAGGAAGTGGTGTGGAATGGAGGAGAGGAATGTGAATCAATAACAAATTGCTGTGGGAAATCAATAGATAATCCTCAAAAGTGAAAACCAAAAGTAACAATGGTAGCATGTTGTTTGGAGCTATTGAGGTAAATAGGAGAGTCTGATAAAGTTTAGTGAGTTGACATAGGTAGGGGAAGAGGGAGGCCAAAGGAGAGTGGAATGACACTTTTCAGGAACAAACCATAAAGAACAATGTGAGTCTTTATTGCATTCAATTATTGAGTAAAATTAAAATTTTAAATAAATAAACAGACAAAAATTAACCTAGTGGCCATCTGCTTCTCCAAGCGATGTCTCAAAATTTTTAACTCTTTGTCTTACGAATAGTCTGAAGATTTCAGTTACTGTAGTGTCAAGGTTTTGTGATAGCTGTTTATTTATTACACTGGGATTTTAAGACTTTTTTCTTAAAGTTTATTTGTTTATTTATTTTTAGTAATCTACACCCAAGGTGAGGCTCAAACTCTCCACCTTGAGATCAAGAATTGCATGCTCCTTTGACTGAGCCAGCCAACTGCCCCAACTTGTTTATTTTTGTTTTAATTTTCCTTATATATAAAGTTCTTCCCTCACTTGCATTTTTGTCCCCATATGTTTCCTTTGTATTGGGGTGCCTAATAAAAGCACCCCTTAGTGTACAGAAGGGCATTGCCATTTTCTTTTTCCACATGACAGCTATAGCCCTTATGGTCCTTGAGAAGAAAGAAATTGCTACTGAATCTTGAACATAAGCAGAAACATAAATGATCAAGCTCCAAGAATTCTGTACAGGAACCTGGTAAAACATCCATTTTACTTCTTGAAAAGATTTGGGCATTATTTATTTATTTATTTGTATATTTATTTATTTTTAAGGATTTATTTATTTATTTGGGGGGGAGGGGTAGAGGGAGAGGAAAGTGAGAGAGAATCACCAGCACACTCCCTGCTAAGCCTAGAGGGAGAAGAGGAGCTTCATCATAGACCTAAGATCCTGACCTGAGCCAAAACCAAGACTTGGAAGCTTAACTGACTGAGCCACCCAGGAACCTCTAGGCACTATTTAATGCTCTGGCCTGAGGTGATGAAAGATAGATTTGACCTTGACATCTCTTTCCCAGAATGGAAAATAACACTTCTTTCACATTCCAGTCTCAGTATCTTCTTACGGAGGAGCAGAACAGCATCCACATCTTGATTAGAACGTAATAATAATCTCCTGAGCCATTTCTTGTTTTCCCCAATTCTTCCAATATTAAATCCAATTTCCACATTGCCATCAGAAAGGCTTCTGAAACACTAATATAATTTTCCTCCCCAGTGATTAAATTCTTCCTTCAGTGTCTACCCATCAGGCTCAGGACAGATGCCAAAGTCTGCTAACAAGTATATCCTCTATTTTCTGATTTCTTTGTGTATCTCAGCCCCACATTTTCTACCCTTCCCACACTTTCTCTTCTCTAACCATAACTAATCACTGGCTATTCCCCAGGCCCCCTGAGTTTCTCATTCCTCTGTGTCATTGCATACACAGTATACCGATCAGAAGACCAGTGTATCTATAGCCAAATGTTAATGAAGAATTTATTCATGCACATCAAAGAAGAAATATTATGGGCAGAAATTACATCTTCTAATGCAAGTATAGCTCAAGAGACGAAGGCATGGGTTTAGGGGGTCTAGAAGCATTATATCTGATCTGGGATATGGCTTTTACTAGATGCCTAGGTTAATTCACTCCTTCTTTTCAGGTCTCATGGTCTTTTGGTGTTTGAAATAATTAAAAAAAGCAAATTAAGATGACTTTGGAGCAGGAACTTGGGTGAAGAAGATGATTTCTTCCTAATCCCAGGAAAGATATTGGAGAGTTCAAAAGTCCCATTTATTCTCATAAATATTAAGCCTTACTTTTGCAAAAAAGTAGATAAAGGGGTGTCTTCTCTTTTTTGACTGCAGTAAAAATGGAACTAGCATGGAGAGTAGAAAGAAAAGCTAGAGTAGCCGCAATGGAAGAAGTGAACATGAAGGTGGAGCTCTCTCACTTAGGAACATGGGCTCCAAACTGACTAGAAAACAAAGAAACCACATGAGTATCTTTCCAAGAAAATAAACGTCCATCCTACTAGTACAGTAAATGTAGTGCAGAGTCCAGTTGTATCAACAGAGTTCTAAACAAAGCTATAGCTGAGTTTTTGCTCTCTCTTTCTTCCATTATAACACAGTACATCAAACACAATGTGTCCTCAACCATTTTTGAGAGGGCAATGCAGGCAAGTGTGAGATAAACGCAAATGGAATTAAAAATTCCCCTAGAATCTCCCAAAGTAAATAGAATCAGAACAAAATTTCTCATAGTAAATTTGACTAAGAAGGAAAAGAGAGATTCACAACACATGTTGACAAATACAAAAGACATAACAATAAAAGACCTCAACATGAGGCAGGAATCCATCAGGATCCTAGAGGAGAAAATAGGCAGTAATCTCTTTGACATTGGCCACAGCAACTTCTTTCAAAATATGTCTCCAAAGGCAAAGGAAACAAAAGTGAAAATGAACTTTTGGGACTTCATCAAGATCAAAAGCTTCTGCACAGCAAAGGAAACAGTCAACAAAACAAAGAGACAACCCATGGAATGAGAGAAGATATTTGCAAATGACAATACAGACAAAGGGATGATATCCAAGATCTATAAAGAACTCCTCAAACTCAACACACACAGAACAGATAATCACGTCAAAAAATTAGCAGAAGACATGAACAGACACTTCTCCAATGAAGACATACAAATGGCTAACAGACACATAAAAAATGTCCATCATCATTAGCCATCAGGGAGATTAAAATCAAAACCACATTGAGATACCACCTTACACCAATTAGAATGGCCAAAATTAACAAGACAGTAAACAACATGTATTGGAGAGGATGTGGAGAAAGGGGCACCCTCTTATACTGTTGGTGGGAATGCAAGTTGGTGCAGCCACTTTGGAAAACAGTGTGGAGATTCCTTAAGAAATTAAAAATAGAGCTTCCCGGGCACCTGGGTGGCTCAGTGGGTTCAGCCTCTGCCTTCAGCTCAGGTCATAATCTTTGGGTCCTGGGATCGAGTCCATCATTGGGCTCTCTGCTGGGCAGGGAGCCTGCTTCCTCCTCTCTCTCTCTCTCTCTGCCTGCCTCTCTGCCTACTCTCTGTCTGTCAAATAAATAAATAAAATCTTACCAAAAAAAATCTTAAAAAAAAAGGAAGGAAATTATAGCATGTAAAAACTAAAAAAAAAAAAAAAAAATCTCCATTTATAACAAAACAAAATGCAAGAGATAGAATAAAATATTCATTTGTGTTTTATATCCAAAATAATTTATTACTATTACATTCACAACACTTAGAAGATCAATAAGGAAGTTCAGGACTTCAACAACACTATTAAGAAACAAAACAAAGCTAGATCTTGCACATACATAGAAAATTCTACCCACTAACAGCAGAAAGCACATTCATCTTAAATGTATATGAAACATTTCCCAAACCATACATTAGGCCACAAAAGCATTCTCAATTAATTTTTAAAATATTGACTTTAGACAAAGCATTTTTTCTCACCATAATAGAATGAAGTATAGAATTTGACAACAGAAGAAAAACTGGAAAATTTAGAAATATGTGAAAATTAAATAAGATGCTCTTAAAAAATCAGTGGCCAAAGAAGAAATCACAAGTAAAATAAAATGCTTAGAAATGAGTGAAAACAAAAATACAATATTCTAAAACTTATGAGATGCAGTAAAAGTAGGCTCAAAGTGAAATTTATAGCTGCAACATCCTGTGTTAAGAAGAAAGAGAAATTTCAGATTAATGAGAAATCAGAAGATGAGAAAACTAAGCCTATAGACAGGGAAAAAAAAATTAGAGCAGAGCAGAGGTAAATAAAATAGATTAGAAAACCAATAGAATCGATGAAACCAGAAGTTAATTTTTGAAAAAGATGCACAAAATTGGCATACTTTTAGCTAGATTTACAAATAAAAGTAGAGAGAAGACACAAATAACTGAAATTTTAAAATAAAAGTGGGGATAGTTCTACTGACCTTACAAAATAAAGAAGATTATAAAAGAATACTGTGAATAATTGTATTCCAACAAATTAGGCAACTTACATAACCTTGAAAAATGCAAATTGCCTAAACTGACTCAAAATGAAATAGAAAATCTCACCAGACCTATAGTAAATAAAGAGATTGAATCAGTACGCAAAACTCACAAATAAAGAAAAGCCCAGGGCCAGATAGCTTCACTAAAAAATTCAATCAAGCATTTTAAAAAATAAATAAAAGTATTAACATCAACCTTTGTCAAGATCTTCCCCAAAATAGAGGAAAGAATAATACCTGATATATTCTAGAGGCTAGTATAACCCTACTACCAAAGTCAGATAAACACATTATAAGAAAATTTCAAATATATCTTATGACTATAGATACAAAAAGTCTCAACACAATACTAGCAAACTGAATTCAACAGTATTTTAAGAGGATTTTAGACACACACATACACACACACAAAGTATCATTCACAATCTGTCACAATTTGCACAAGAAAAAAATCAATGAACTGAATAGACCTATATCTCTTAAAGAACATGTCAATAACAATAATAACCTTCCAAAACAGAAAATGCTAGGACCAGATGGGTTCACTGGTGAATTTTTACCATCACTTATGGAAGAAATTGTACTTATTCTCCATAATCTCAGAAGATAGAAGCACAGGAAATATTTCTAATTAATTCTGTGAAGCCAGCATTACCAGCAAAACCAAAGACATTTCAAAAAAGAACACTATAGACCAAAATTTTTATGAACATATAGACAACAAAACATTAGCCAAACAAATCAGCTGTTCATGAAAACAATTATATATATTATAATAAAGTGGAATTTATTTTATGCTGGGCTGTCAACATTTGAAAATCAATCAGTGTAATCTATCACAACAGGCTAAAGAAAAAAATCACATGGTCACATCAACAGATGTGGAAAAATCATTTGACAAAATCCAACACCTATTTATGATAAAACTCAGAGGAAACTAGAAGTAGAGGGAACATTTCTTAGCTTGATTAAGAGCATCAATGGAACAGCAATCCATAACATACATTAAAATGAGAAACTAGAAGCTTCTCCACTAAATTCAGGAACAAGGCACTTGTTAACTGCTCAGTTAAGATCATAATGGAAGTCTTTGCTAATGCAACAAGATGAAAAAAGGAAATGATAGTTATACAGATCAGAAAGAAAAAATAAATAAAACAGTCTATGCAGATGACACAATTGTCTATGTAGAAAATTAGAAAGAATCAACACTACCAACAAAATCTGAAACTAATAAGTGATTATGCAGAGCACAAGGCTTATATACAAAGGTCAATCTTTCCAACGTGGAGGGGGGGAGGGAAGAAAAACAGGAATTATTTTTTAAAAGATAACATATACATGAGAATTTCCCCCAAATTAAATACTTAGGTTTAAAGCCAACAAAATAGGTAATATGTCTACATCAGGAAGACTTACAAACCTCTAATGAAATAAATTTAAGAACATTAAACAAATGGGTAGATATTCCACATTCATGAAGAAAAAGATGCAATATTGTGAAAATATCAGTTCTTCCCGACATGATCTCTAGATTTAAAGCAATCCCCATCAAAATCCTAGCAAGTTATTCTATTGACAAACCAAATCTAAATTTTATTTGGAGAAGACCCAGAACAGCCAGCATTATATTAAAGAAGAACAGAGTTGGAGAAGTGATATTGCTTGACCTCAAGACTAACTATAAAGCTACAGTAATGGAAGCAGTGCGGTATTAGAGAAAAGCAACAACAACAAAATAATAGACCAATGGTACTTAATAGAAATCTCAGAAATACACAAATATAGTCAATTCATCTTTGACAAAGGATCAAAGACAATCGAGAAAAGATAGTCTTTTCAGAAATGGTTCTGGGAAAACTGTGTATTAACATACAAAAAAACAAAATGAATTTAGACACATACCTTATAGCCTTAACAAAAATTGAATCAAAATGGGTCTTACATGGGTCATAGATCTAAATGTAAAACACAAAGCTTAAAATTCCTAGAAGATAATATTGCAGAAAATCTGATGACTTTGGATTGATCATGACTTTTTGGATACAACATTGAAGGAATGTTTCATTTAAAAGTTATAAATATAACGAGGCCCTATAGCTCAGGGGTTAGAGCACTGGTCTTGTAAAAGTTATAAGTATAGATATAGATATATAGATACACAGTTATAGATATATAGATATAATCTTGCACCTCATTAAACTTAAAATCTTCTGCCTGCAAAAGGCACTTTCAAGGGAAAACAAACAACAACAAATGAAACAATATTCTACTGGCTGAGAGAAAATGTTTTCAAAGGCATACCTGATAAAGAACTTATACCCAAAATATGAAAAGGACTTTTTCAAATCTTTTTCCCATTTTATTTTTTTTTCAGTATTCCAGCATTCATTGTTTAAGCACCATACCCAGTGCTCCATGCAATACATGCCCTCCTTAATACCCACCACCAGGCTCAACCAACTGCCCACCCCCCTCCCCTCCAAAACCCTCAGTTTGTTTCTCAGAGTCCACAGTCGCTCATGGTTTGCCTCCCCCTCTGATTTCCTCCTACTCACTTCCCTGCTCCATCTCCCAATGTCCTCTGTGTTATGCTCCACAAGTAAGTGAAATGGTATGATACTTAACTCTCTCTGCTTGACTTATTTCACTCAGCATAATCTCCTCCAGGCCCATCCATGTTGATACAAAAGTTGGGTATTCATCCTTTCTGATGGAGGCATAATACTCCATTGAATATATGGGCCATATCTTCTTTATCCATTCATCCATTGAAGGGCATCTTGGTTCTTTCCACAGTTTGGTGACTGTGGCCATTGCTGCTATGAACATTGGGGTACAGATGGCCCTTCTGCTCACTATATCTGTAATTTTGGGGTAAATATCCAGTAGTGCAATTGCAGGGTCATAGGGAAACTTTATTTTTAATTTCTTAAGGAATCTCCACACTGTTTTCCAAAGTGGTTTCACCAACTTGCATTTCCACCAACAGTGTAAGAGGGTTCCCCTTTCTCCACATCCTCTCCAACACACGTTGTTTACTGTCTTATTAATTTTGGCCATTCTAACTGGTGTAAGGAGGTATCTCAATGTGGTTTTGATTTTAATCTCCCTGATGGCTAATGATGATGAACATTTTTTATGTGTCTGTTAGCCATTTTTAAGTCTTCATTGGAGAAGTGTCTGTTCATGTCTTCTGCCCATTTTTTGACGTGATTATCTGTTTTGTGTGTGTTGAGTTTGAGGAGTTCTTTATAGATCCTGGATATAAGCCCTTTGTCTGTAGTGTCATTTGAGAATATCTTCTCCCATTTTGTGGGCTGCCTCCTTGTTTTGTTGACTGTTTTCTTTGCTGTGCAGAAGCTTTTGATCTTGAGGAGGTCCCAAAATTCATTTTTTGCTTTTGTTCCTTTGCCTTTGGAGACATATCTTGAAAGAAGTTGCTGTGGCCAATGTCAAAGGGATTACTGCCTATGTTCTCCTCTAGGATTTTGATAGATTCCTGCCTCACATTTAGGTATTTTATCCACTTTGAGTTTATCTTTGTGCATGGTGTAAGAGAATGGTCGAGTTTCATTGTTCTACATGTAGCTGTCCAATTTTCCCAGCACCATTTATTGAAAAGACTGTGTTTTTTCCACTGCATATTTTTTTCTAAAAAGGACTTTTAAAACTCATCAATAAGAAAAGCAACAACCATATTTTAAAAATAGGTTAGGGATCTGAAAAAACAACTCACAAAAGAAGATAGATGTCAAATGAACATATGGAAAGATGCTTAGCTTATGTCACTAGGGAATTAAAAAATTAAAATAACCAAGATGTCTGTACCACTATACACCTATTAGAATGGCAAAAATCCCCAATAATTATAACACTTAATGCTGGTGAGGGTGTGGAACAACAAATAACTTTCATTAATTTCTGTTGGAAATGCAAAATGGTAAAGCCACTTTGAAAGACCATTTGATAGTTTCTTAAAAAAAAAAACAACTAAATATACTCTTAGTATTTTATGCAGCAATCACATCCTTGGTACCTACCCAAATGGAATCATAAAGTATCTGTCCTTTTTTAACTGGCTTATTTCACTTAGCATAATGTCTTCAAGGTTCATTTATGTTGTAGTGTGTGCCAATTTTTTTCCCTTTTTAAACCCTTGTATATTGCTGGTGGGAATGTCAACTGATACAGCCACTATAGAAAACAGTATGGAGGTTCTTCAAAAAATTTAAAAAAGAACTACCATGACATCCAGCAATGCCACTTCTGGTTATTTATTCAAATAAATTAAAACACTAATTTGAAAAAATACATGCACCCCCATGTTTATTACAGCATTATTTATAATAACCAAAATTTGGAAAGAACCTGAATGTACACCAATTGATGAATAACTAAAATTTGATATATTTTATATATATTCTATATATATTTATTTTATATGTAGTATTCAGTCATAAAAACATATTAAATCTTGGCATTTATGGTGAAGCAGTGAACCTTGACAGCATTATGCTATGTGAAATAAGTCAGACAGGAAAAGATAAATACCATATGATTTCACTTATATATGGAATTTAAAATAACAACAACAAACACTACAATAAAAACTGAGCTCATGGAAATAGAGAACAGACTCGTGGTTACCTGAGGCAGAGGATGGGGGTGAATAAAATGCGTGAAAGGAGTAAGAAGTTACAAATTTCCAGTTACAAAATAAGTAAGTCACGGGGATGTAATGTATAGCATGGTGATTGCAGTTAATAATACTGTATTGTAGGGCACGGGGGTGGCTCAGTTGGTTAAGTGACTGCTTTCAGCTCAAGTCATGATCCCAGAGTCCCAGGATCAAGTCCTGCATCAGACTCCCAGCTCCATGGAGAGTCTGCTTCTCCTGCTGACCTTCTCCCCTCTCATGCTCTCTCTCATTCTTTCTCTCCCTCTCTCTCTCAAATAATAAATAAAATCTTAAAAAAAATACTGTATTGTATATCTAAAAGTAGCTGGCAGAGTGGATCCAGAAAACTGTTATCACAAGAAAAACAATTTGTAACTATTTAAGGTGATGGATGTTAACTAGACGCTGTGATGATCATTTTGTAATATATACACAATATCTTTATATTGTATATCTGAAACTAATATAATATTTTGTCAATCATACCTCAATAAATTATATTATTTTTCCTTTATCAGGCTTAATAATTTCCATTTTATGTATATGCCATATTTTTTTTTATTCATTTGTCTGTCAATGGATATTTGAGTCTCTTGCACCTTTTGGTTATTGTGAATAATGCAGTTACGAACATGGTTGTACAAACAAAATATTTGAGTCCAAGCTTTCAATTCTCGAGGTATATATACAGAAGTGGAATTTCTTTTTTTTTTTTTAAGATTTTATTTATTTATTTGACAGAGATCACAAGTAGGCAGAGAGACAGACAGAGAGAGAGAGGGGGAAGCAGGCTCTCTGCTGAGCAGAGAGCCCTACGCAGGGCCCGATCCCAGGACCCTGAGATCATGACCTGAGCCACCCAAGCACCCTAGAAGTGGAATTTCTTGATCCTAATGGCAATTCTATTTTCATTTTTTCTTAATAACCTCGTCTGTTTTCTATGGTAGCTACAGCATTTTATGTTCCCATAACAGTGCATAAGTTTGGCAATTTCTCCATATCTTTATCAATTTTTTTTTTTTTTTGCTTGTTTGTTTGTTTACTTTTGGCTAAATGATCTTTGCCAAGATCACCACATATACTCCATGGGAGAAAGAAGAGTCTCTTCAACAAATGGTGCTGGAACAGCTGGATTTCCACGTGGAGAGAAATGAAGTTAATGCTTACCTCACACCATATACAAAAATTAACTAAAAATAGATTAACAATCTAAATATAAGAGATAAAATCATAAAGTTCCTGGAAGAAAACATAAGGATAAATATTTACGATTTTGGTATTGGTAATGGCTTCTTAGATATGACACTGAAAACATGAGCAATAACAGAAAAAAGTAATAGATATATTGGACTTCATCCAACTTTAAATCTTGTATGCATTAAAAGAGATCAAAACAGTAAAAAGACTCCATGGAATGAGAGAAAATATTTGCAAATTATGTATGTCCTAAAGACTTAATATCTGTTATATAGAAAGAAACTCCTTCAATTAATTCCATTATAATGCATGCAATCTATTTAAAAGTGGGCATAGGGCTTGTATAGACATTTAGCCAAGGAAGAGGTACACATATTGGCAAATAAACATGTGATAAGATGTTCAGCATTAGCCATTAGGGAACTGCAAATGACAACCACAATGAGCTATCCATGTACATCTATCAAAGTGGTGGCAGTGAAAAGTAGGGACAAGAATACAGTACTATATGATGAGAAATCAGTCTCTCACACACTTTGGGGGAATGTGAAATGGTGCAGCCACATTGGAAAACAAATGAGAAGTCTCTTAACAACAAACCAAAACAATCTTCCAAGACAAACAGACATGAAGCTAACATATGACCCAGTGTTGTAGTCCTTGGGCTTTCATCCCAGATAAGCGGATTTATCTTCACTCAAAAACCTGTACACAAATGTTTCTAGCTTTATTTGTAATGCCCAACAACTGGAAAAATCCAAGCGCCCTTCAATGATTGGACAGTTAAGTGTACTGTGGTATATCCATGCCATGGAATACTACTCAGAGGTAAGAAGGAATGGGTTACTGATACAAGCAGCAACTTGGGTGCATTTCCAGAGAATTATGCTGAGTAAGAAAAAGCCAATCCAAAAGATTGCATGCTGTATGAGTTTATCTCTGTAACGTTCTTTCAATATCAAATTTGTAGAAGTGGAGAACAGATTAGCAGTCATCAAAGCTTATAGGGGTAGTAAATGTAAAAGGGAAATGACCATAGCTTTAAAAGGGTAACATGAGGAATCTTCCTGCTGATGAACCATTCTGGGTGGTAATTGTATCTGTTATCAACATCCTGGTTATGACATTGTGCTATAGTTTTGATGTTACTATTGGGAAAAACTGGTAAGGATGTACAGGATCTCTCTGTCTTACAACTGTGTGTAGATCTGTAGCTACCTTAAAAAATTAATCAGAAGTCAGAGAGTAGCATATCTATGAATGCTTGATAATAAAAGACAGGTCATAAAGATAAATAAATGTGTGGAAAGAGAAATGTGTGAAAATGAGGACCTCAGAAATGTAGAAATTATAATAAATGGAGTGATGGAGAACATTAATTCCATCTGACTTTATGGGTCATTATGTTTCAGATGTTTATTTGGTAGGCAACTTACAAA
This sequence comes from Enhydra lutris kenyoni, assembly GCF_002288905.1. NCBI lineage: Eukaryota > Metazoa > Chordata > Mammalia > Carnivora > Mustelidae > Enhydra > Enhydra lutris. The sequence goes on from NW_019154162.1 coordinate 1,347,704, forward strand.
CTTAGTAACTAAGTTATAGAATATGGTATGTTTTACATAGATTGTGGATTTCTATCACTGAAAGGTAAATATAATCTATTTATCTTTATTATAAATATTAATAAATGACATTTACTCCCAATATAATTGCTTTTTATTGTACCATGAACTTTATTTTTTAAATTGTTCTTTCACTCTTTCCAGTAAACTTATCAAATTTGTTTTATTCCTTTGTTTTTTTCTCTTTTTCCGTGGTTTTGGAAATCTTTCTGGTATTTGCATTATTTGTATACTTTTCTTTAAAGTATAACATGTACCCACAGAAAGTTTAGAGTTAAAATCATCTCCTTACCAACAACAGAGAAAATTACAGTATTTTATTTGTGCATGGTATCCTCAAAATTCAATTCCACCTGCTTTAAAATCCAACATAAGTCATTATTTTTGTTTTTCAGTAGAGACCTAATTAGTTTTCCACTTATGTCTACCTATTTGCTCACAATTACATCTTGTATGCCTTTATCTTTGTTTTAATATCCCTTTTCCCTGAACTTATTTCTGTGAGGATCTGTGAACTGTAAACTCCCTTTGACTGAAAATCTTGAATTCATCATTCTGGAATGACAGTTTGCTGTACAGGGAATTCTAGATTGACAGTTATTTTCCAATAGCACAGTGAGAATTACATTATTCCATTCTCCAGTTGTTTTTTTTTTTTTAAGCTCTTCTCTCAACAAGTAATATTGTATTATTTCACTAAGAACCTTTGAGTATGGCTTTAATTTTATTACTTGGCATACTTATACAGTCCAAGGCTTCATGTAGTTCATTGAATCTTAAGAATTCTCAACCATTGTCTTTTATATTGCATGCTTTCCTTCTCTTCATTTTTTCAATTTACTTCTTGATCTCTTCTGGGTATTTGATGGATCCGAGTATTTTATTATCCTGGTATCCTTTCTGGTCATTTATTTATTTATTATTTTCATCTCCATCTCTCAGTAGTCCATTTCAAAGACTTTTCTCATATTGATCAGTTGAGTCTACTGTGAAACTGATTAAGTTTTTAATGGAAATGATTACATTTTCTTTTCTTAGCAGTTCCAGTTAACACATGTTAAAAGATGCTCTATTTTATTTTTATAGTATATTTTTTCTTTTTTCTTTTTTTTTTTTGCTATTGATCTGCATTCCTATGTTTGACCCTTAATTATTTCAAAAATATTTATAGTGTCTTTTATTTTTTTAAGATTTTATTTATTTATTTATTTATTTAAGAGAGAGAGAAAATGTGTGAGCTTGGGAGGGGAGTTGTCAGAGGGAGAAGCAGACTCCCCGCTGAACAGGGACCCTGATGTGGGACTCTGATCCTGGGACTCCAGGATCATGACCTGAGCCTAAGGCTTAACCAGCTGAGCCATCCAGGACCCCCACAGTGTCTTTTTAATTGCCTTATTCTCTCAGATTTTGGGACTGTTAATCTTTCTGACTCTTTTGTTTGCCCCCCCCCAACCTGTGTGGTTTGCAGGTTTTCTTTGCTGACCCAATAAACTTGAGGATTACTTTTTCTGAAATACAACTTCCTTCTGGGTTTATGTAGGTGTCTTTAGGAAGTTAGGTGCAGTGCTCACAGACCAGTTTTGTTTTAATTCTTAGTTTGGAGATTCATATTCCATATATGGCATGTAAATTCTGCCTCTCTATTCACAGGTGCCTAGATTTGTGTCTCCCTATCCCACAAGAGGTGTTAATTTTTACTTGGCACTTCCTCAGTTCTGTGGATGATGAGTTTTATTCCCTCTTTCAGTAAAAGGCAGCTATTCCAGAGTTTCTTTTATTTAGGGTCCCTGGTCCCAAAGGTTTTTTAATACAGGCTGTGTATCTTGCCCAAAAGTGATATTACAACTCCGTCCCCTGACACATCTGCACTGAATCTCATTCTGGGTATTATGTCTAATCAGCATAGTGTACTGGAAACCAGAGTCACCTCAAAACATCAGGACTGCACTCAAAGCCTGGTTAGCCTTGGCTTTCATCCAAGGTTATTAGTTATTAAAATGTGAGAGATTCTGAATAATATGTTCTTAGCTGTCAGTGACGCTTTTTGCCTCATCATTAACACAAACATTACAGGGATTAAGCCATGACAAAATATTTAATGGCAATTTTTGCCTGAAGGACACTGCTTTATGCCTAGGTATCTTGGAAATTCACATTTGCTACTTAGCATTTTTAAAAATTACATGCACCCAGGATTCCAACAACAGACTTTTTCTCATTTCCATGCAATTTTATTGTTGTTGTTCTGTTTGCATGTTCATCCTAAGCAGTTAGGACTCACTTGCAGTTGTGTGTTTTTTAAATTTTAATTTAATTTTATTTATTATATAATTATTATATTATATATATATTTTATATATTATATATATTATATATTATATTTTACATATTTATATAATATATATGTTATATTATATATAAAATTATATATTATTATATAATATATTATATAATTTAATTTAATTTTTTTTTAAAAGATTTTATTTATTTGACAGAGAGAGAGATCACAAGAAGGCAGAGAGGCAGGCAGAGAGAGAAGGGGAATCAGGCCATCGCTGAGCAGAGAACCTGATGCGGGCTCGATACCAGGACCTTGAGATCATGACCAGAGCCGAAGGCGGAGGCCCAACCCACTGAGCCACCCAGGTGCCCCAGTTGTGTGTTTTTTAAAAGTGAAAATAAACTAGTCAATTTTGGGATCCACTTGTTTCTCCCATGTTTTCAAAGTGATATAGTCCTTTATAATTTGGAGATAAATAGAATAATGTTAACATTAAGGTCACAGCATCAAACTTTTGAGGTTTATTTCAATAACTCTGGAATAGGTAATTATGTATGCAGGTAATTGTGCAGATTATATTAGGTAAGGGATTGGTTCTCTTTAATATGTAAATTAGGATCATTATAAATACATGCTGTAACAAAAATTACAATATGATAATTAGCTGGCAATCATCAATAGTCATAGCTAGTGTGAAAAATTGAACTATTTTATAGTGGCACTAGATTAAGAGGATATTTCCTCATCTTTCATTGGATAAAAAGGAAGTAACCGCATTACAGTTTTGATAAATAACATTAATCTGAATAGAACATTTCCCTCTAAACCTGCAAGTCATTTTATAATGCTTTGTGCTCAATTCTTAAAAAGAGATTTGGACTCTAAAATCTCCTTCTGGCCCTTGTTGTGATGAGCATTGGATGTTGTATGTAAGCAATGAATCATCAAATTCTACTCCAGAAACCAATAATGCACTGTAAGATTAACCAACAAAATTTAAATAAAAACAAAACATTGGAAAAAAAGGGAAAAAAAAACAAAAAAGAAAACAACAAAAAAGAAAATCTATGACATGTGAAGAGACTACATCCAGAGAAGACACAAGGTCCCCCAAATCTCACACTAACCAGCAAGACAGGTGGGGTGGATGGAGAAGTCACAGCACAAGGTGTTGCAATAGGGCTGTCTAGGCAGGGTTATACTTTCAATAGTGTCATTGGAGTAAGAACCAACACCCAAGAGGTAAATCATTTTGTGTAATAAATCAGATTTCCAGATAATAGGTAAGACTTACAAGATCAGAAGTAGAAGAGAAACTTCAAACTCAAGGTACTGGTGTTTTTAGCATTTGAGATTACTTCTGTTTCAGAGGTCCGCTGAACTCACAGAGAATGGTAATAAGACAAAATTTAATAATGAGGTAAAATGGTATTGTGAGTCCTTTAATCCTTCCAACAACTCCACCAGGTCTATACCATCACTTCTTTATATGCAGAACAGCAGAGGCTTACAGTTTAAATAGCTTTCCCAAGATCACAAAGTGAAAAGTCAACACAAATCTATCACAACACTTCTAGAACACTGTTCAATTTTCTGTCTTAGTCTAAGGACACTAACTTGGTAGGAGATGGTTTTGTCTGAGGTGGGTTTTTTTTGTTTTTCCTGTTTTCTTTTTTCTTCCTTTGTTTGTTTGTTTTTTAAGTAGGGGTATAGGGATTAGAAAATCCATTATAAAGAAGCATGGGAATATTTCACATACCATGATAGAAATAAAACTTGCTAAAGCAGAAGTGAATAATTGAAACTGATTACTTGTTTCACTACCTCTGAAGAGTAGAACATTTACTCTAGTAATCAGAGGTGACCTACTAAGTCCAAGCACCCATCTCTAACAATGCTAGAAAACTCAGTACATTAAAAAGATAGTAGATTTTATTGGCAGTCTATGAATTCACATTTTAAAATAAATTATGCACAGATGTCAGCAACATACATAGTTTATTATTAAATATCAATAAACATGGGAACATCAATAATAGTTTATTACTAAACATCAATAAACATAGAGACATAGTTCTGATACAAACTTTCAGAAAAAGAAACAGATAACAGGAAGTAATCCCATTTAAGTGTTCTGTGTCATGGTCTTTTTTAAGCCTCTTTTCTAATTTCTTTTTTTTTCATACTTACCTGGTTTCACTGTAGGTTCAGAACGGATGGTGACAAATGTCTTCACTCTTGTATTAAGCTTCTTGTGATTGCTTGATCAATCATTCTTGGTTTTTGTAGTAACTTCTATGGAAAGTCGTTTCTGCCAATAAGACTTGATGTAATTTTGGTTTAGCCCAACGTGAGCATCCCTTTTGTGCAATGATGTCTTTTCTGGGTTGTTGTAGCAAAAGGGGGGGAGGGATTTGTATACTTCATCCTCAAGCATTTTCTACTCTGGTCAATTCTGAAAAGAAATCCCCATGTATGTGGAAACCACACCAATTCTATGATTCCTGCATGTTATCATCACACATCCCTATAGCCTCATGTTTTTGACAGCAACACTGTGAGCAACAGTCCCACTTCAAGAATCAGTTGCAGTTAAATGATGATTCCAAATAAAGATCATCAGCTACCGTAGTTTCATTATGCCTTGAAATCAAATACATTAAATGATTAAGGGGACCTCAACAAATGTTCAGAAACAGCACATAAAGGTCTTAACCTAAGTTCTGGAATGAAAGGAGGAAAGAGCCAGATAATAGGTAAGACTTACAAGATCAGAAGATGTCCATAAGGTTGACTTATGGTCTGAAACAGGGTAGACTCTCGGCTTCATATACCCAGGGGTTGTAATCACCCTGAATACATGTGCGTGTGTACGTGTATGACTGACAGCCACTCTATAGCAAGGGTTTGATAATGACTCTCAATCAGTGAGCAGAGGTTTGTTGGGTGGCACGCTTGTACTCACTCCATCATGATGCCAAGCTTTTTATGGAATGTAGTGTTGAAGACTCTATATTTCCACTTTGCCTCTCTTTGTTGTAATGTCACTGAATCAGACATATAATTGTTCTGGAATTAGGGAGAAATAGGCCTTTAAAAACTAGCAACTTATCCCCCATCCATGGAGTAATCTAAGATGGCTCTTTTGTGTCATCCTAAGTGTAAAATATTGCAGTTTACATTGTATTTATGGAAATATAAGTGTGCTGGCAATTTTCTTTACATAAAACAGATGTGTTTTGAAGAAAATATATATTTCCCATGTACCCATTTATAGATATATGGTTTCTCTTGGGAGCTGAAAATATTTCCATTTTTTTTCTCTCAAATCCCCTTAGTGTTAATTATCTGCTTACAGTTCTTATTTTCTTTTTTAAAAAAAGTGATATAGGCCACTAAATCGATTAAGGCACTTGGCTTCCCAACTTGAATCTCTTGTTACTAATAAGTAAGGTTTTCAGATTTAACTTTTTATCTTGTAATGAACCAGTGTCTCAGAGTAAAATTTAGCTTCTTTCATATTTCAGGATTGAAGCTCTATGTGTCTATTTTTAATCCCATATACATGCAATCATTTATACATTTGCAATAAGATGAACTATATGCATGTATAAAAATAGATGGAAATGACTTCCTTTCTCCTAACAGTGTTAATAGCCAAGGTCTTGTTTTCAAATATGTGGACCTTATATGGACCTCTGTAAGCAATATTAAATTCCTCAAATTCTTTGAGGACATGATGAGTGATGAGTGTATAAATCATACATGATACTCCATTTTGGCTTGGGTTTTCATGTTGAAAAACCTGAAGAGGTTTGGTTTTCAATCCAGTCAGAACTGATTATGGCATGAAATGCAGAGGGAGAGTGTGTCAACTCAGTGCACTGATTTTCCCTCAATTCGGAATTTTAAGCTCTCTTTTATCAGATAGAGTGTCATGGGCTTTCTGTTAGGAGATGCACCAAGTAGCTTCCCACTTCACTCAGCACACAACACAGGGGACCCTTACTTCTGGCAATTTTTGGAGAAAAATCATGCTTGAAATAGGTATCTACCTGAAGATGAAGTACCTGGGTGCCTCTGGGGTGGGACAGAGAGCTGTCTTTTAGTTACTCAAACCCAGAGCTAATTGTCTTAACTTTTGGCTGGGTTTGAACTCAGATTTCTCATATATATTGTCAGGTTGCTCAAATTCTTTGCTTTCTTTCCTTCCCCCTCACTTTCCTTCACTTTCTCCCTTCTTTCCCTTCTTCCTTTCCTCTCTCCTTCTTCCCAAAATGTGTGTATTGAGTGCTTCATGAATAACAAATGAGACATGCTACCCATTCCTAGACTCGTTCTCTCCCCACTCCAAGCACCCACAATAAATGTGTTCAGCCACTCACTTCATATATGCAAAGATATGGAATAAAGTTTAATTGTATGAAACCAACATACTGTCTTTCATGATTTTAGAACGCAGTATCTGTTAACCTTTCTGAGAGAGATGAGCTGCTACTCTTCTCAGGATCCTTGTGGAAAGAAAAGTTAGATCATGTAAAAGCAAAAGAGAATACTTAGGGAAAGTGGGATTACAGTGATTTTGTTATTCTGTCCTTTATCTCAAGAAATCTTCATTTTATTATACAGAAATCTTTAGAAACCTCAGTTCTCCCCAGATTTGAATTACCCAAAAAACTGGTATTCTGTGGACACAAATCCTAAATAATGTGCTTCAGGAAATCACTCCCCAACCTTAACTTCCCTGCAGAACCCTCTGCCCTCCTATCTATGCACCTCCTAGGAAGAAGATAAAAAGCTTCATTTCTTTTTAGTGGTTGGTCTGTGGCAAATTGTATCTTATTGTTTTAAGGGGTGATCCACAGGCAATGAATGTGGCATTTAAGTCAGTCCTGGGGAGCTGGATGAGTCTTGCTTTCTGTGCACTACATAAGGCAAGCTACACAAGGTCTGCAGAATTTGAGAGACCCAGAGGGGGATTACGAATGCTGCCATTACCCTCTGATTCCAGCAGTATGAGACTGTCTCTATTAAACGAGATTGGACATGAATAAAGCCAGTCTATTCTCAGCTTGCCAGCTGCAACTCAGCTTAGCCTGTGGGTGAAATGAGGTGCTTATCTGTTCTCTTCTCTCCCTCCAGAAACTCCTTTCATATGAATTCATGCGCATACATTTCATTGTACCATTTTAAATTCTTTCTCTCAGCTCCACTATACATCCAAGGAATCTTCACATACTGAAGGACCTAGGATTGGATGGGAAGGGGAGAGTTCTAGAATTATACATGGACTCAGTACTGGATTTGGGGACAAGCTGTCTCCACTGATAAAAAAAACTTCTTGACTGAAAGGTAAGCCCTGTCTCATTCTATCATTCATCTATGCAAGAACCCAACCCCACTGCACGGGCCAGTGAAGGGCCTACTTCTGGTAAAATTCCACAGTCACAACAGTTTTTCTACTTTCCTTTTCTTCTGCAAGCCCCACACATTGGAGCTTTTGAAAACCCCAGTGCCCAGCAATTATATCAGAGTCCCTAAGGACAAAATCTAGGCATAAATATTTTTAAAGCTCCCTTAGTGAGTCTTCTGAGCAAACAAATTTGAGAAATATTGTGTTGAGGATTCTCAGGCATCTGTGATTACATGTGGATATATTGTGAGGAACCAAAGAAATTTACTGAAGGAGTTGAACTCAATATTTCAACAAGTTTTTAATTCATTTAGAATAAAACCTGAATCCCTGCCTTGACAAGAGCTATCACCTGTTAAATTCTTTGCAATTTAGAATCTTGCCCTTGTTCTTGTTTATTGGAAACTAGGTTTCTGGTGTGTCTACAGAAAATAGAATAAAGTGTCAAATTATTAAAATATCATCTGTGTGTCAATGTCTCTTTATTGACGAGGGTATATGTGGCTCCTAGCAGGGCTTGGTTAATATGAAATTATACTGTAGAGAAGGGGAGAGTTTTCTAAGAACTTTCTTTCAAGAGATGGTGGGGCTCAATAATCCAGTGCTATCAGCTCTAAAAAAAAGTCCCTTACCAGGTCTAAGTTGTTTATGGTGGCTGGTTTATCTCTTATTCTTGAGATGTCAGAAACAATATTGCTAGTTTTACCTGTAGTAGGCATATCAATTATTGCCTCCTTGCTCACATAACCGCTCAGGGACTTTTCCTCACAGTCTTCCTAAAGGCATGTCTATGATCCATCATCATAGCTTAATGGGTTTAGACAGTGAGTTGACTGGAGAGGAACTAATCAGACCACAATTTAGGAAACTGGAACTGGTACAATGACTTATGTATAACTGGTAAGATCATGATGATCAAACATGTGTGTGTGTGTGTGTGTGTGTGTGTGTGTTTTGCAAAAGTCAGTGGCCATGGAAGGCACACCCCATTGAAGTCACTGGGAGCAGGTACATATGTAAGCAGAGAAAGCTTGTCTTCAGAGAAAAGTGATAGAATAAAGTCACTGTGCAGAGAGAAGCAGTGCACAATGCAATACACTCCCATGAATGATGAGGGATGTATATCTAGGTCCTTTAGTTTCCATTATATAATATTTAATTTACATTGTTGGTGTTCATGATTGTGTACTGTTACTTTTCAGCCATCTTTTATGTTTCAATGGCATTCTGTCTTCTGCAATTAAAAGTATTAACAAAAATGGGGCATCTGGGTGGCTTTGTTGGTTAAGCATCCGACTCTTGATTTCAGCTTAGGTCATGATCTCAGGGTTATGAGACTGAGTCCTGTGTCAAGCTCCATGCTCAGTGGGGTGTCTGCTTGAGAGTCTCTCTCTCTCTCCTCCTATGCCTGCCCCTCCTCCTACTTGTGCATATTCTCTCTCTCTCAAAATAAATAAATACAATATTTTAAAAAATATATTAACAAAACATCATCCCTCAATGCCTAATTGTCTATATACTACTCCTTTCATCCTGTAGATGAATGTTAGTTTTCTGTGGCTACTCTAACAAAGTACCATACATGTTGTGGCTTACAAGCACAGTAATCGATTCTTTCACAATCCTGGAGCCTGAAAGTCCAAAATCATAATGTTCACAGAGCTCTTGGGAAAAAATCCTTCATTGCCTCTTCTAGCTTCTCTAGCCATTGCTGCAATCTTTGCTTTTACTTAATTTGTAAACACATTAACCCAATCTCTGTCTCCACCTCCACATGGTATACTCCTCTAAGTTTTGTATGCCTCTGCTTTACTTCTTGGAAGTCATTGTATCAGGGTTCCTCTAATGCAGTATGACTTCATAATGGACTCAAAGACTCCAAATAAGGTTACATTCTGAGGTTCACAGTAGAAGTGAATTTTGGAGAGTACACTATCCAATCCAGTATATAGTCCATAAAATTTCTCTTCCTTGAATCTAGGCAGTATTTTCTTTTGAAGGACCTTCACATTGGGTTCCCACTTTGAAGAACCAAGTAACTCCCAGACATGTTCATTCACATCACTATACTAAGATAGAGAGAAATGTTTTGGGGAATGAAAAAAAAAATAGTTGTTTCTCCTTGAGGCAAAAAATACAAAATAGTAACACTAGATCCTGGATATTAAAGATCACAAAAATGAGGTAAGATTGGGAAGATCTTCTCAGATGTTATGAAGCAGTGTATCTATAGTCTTAAAACATCTAGGAAACTGCAATAAATTTTCTCTGACAGAATATAAAATTTAATCAGATGATGGTGTACTGGACAGGAATACCCTCTACCTCACTGATTTTTTTCCCCCAGTATCTAACACTCTTCACTTGGAGGTGCCACTGTTTATGGACTGTCCTGGCTATGGAGAGCAAGGAATAAGCTTTTACCCCAAAAACTTAACAAGGTATTCTTTCTGTCATAATCTTCATGGCATATCCAATCCTAGGTTGTCTCCAATCATTTTGGTGTGAATTTTCTTCTATTCCTTCTCTACCTACATTTGAAGAATCATACAGACAAGTTATATGAAAGTATAAACAGAGCCAACTTCGTTTCTGCAGCCCATTCCTCTGTCTGACACCTATGCCCTTAACCTAGATTGGTATTTGGATCACAATTTGATGATGATTTGTTCTTTTGCAATAATGAACTTTATATGGATAGATAGATAGATTCCCAACTAGACTATTTATCTTTTCATTGTCTTTCAGTGTCTTGTCAAGCTCCAAGAATTTATTAAACTTTCATTGACTTTCTAACTGACAAGGGAATAAAAGGCCCTATAAGTCCTTGATCACACCATTGAATATTCCCAAATTCTTGCTCTGAGGAATGCCAAAGTTAACACTGAATTAATAGAAATAGCACAAAAGTGGTTCCAGGTCCTTTTCAACTGGACTGTGTGACCTAGAGCAAAACAATTAACAACTTGACTTCTGCTGCTTTTTGAAAACATTCCAAAATTGGATACAATGGAACATGATAAAATATAGTAACTTATCGACTAAAGAATGGTGATAGCTACCTAAATCAAGGTTTATTTACTATAGGAGGACCTTGTGCGATGCATATATACCCAAAATATATCATTTAATCTTAAAATTAATCCTTAGGGTAGGGCTTATTATCAATAATTTGAAGATGATAAAACAGATTCATATAATTTGAATAGTTTGTCCAAAGTAATCAAAGTAGTAAATAGCACATCAAGGTTTTAGATGTAGTTTGTTGACTCTATTAACGTTCAATGCTGTCTTTAGAGCTTGGGTTATATGATCTCATGAAGTTCTTTCTAGTCATAACAAATATAATATTCTGGTGTGATACTGGTACAGTGAAGAGAGTTGATTTTTGGCACGTGCTGGGTGACGGTTTGCAATGGACATAACCTTTTTTTTTTTTTTTCTAGTTACCATTGTTTTCTTCAAGAAATCTTACTGCACAGATACAGCATGCCCAGGTTCTCTCCCTTGTCCATTGTCCTCCTGCTGCTCCCTATAATATTAATTTATTCTATTTTTCACCCAAATTCCCTTTACCCTTTACCTTGTTCCCACAAGTACAAAAACAGCAGTTCTCATTTAGCTGTTGGTTTTGTGTGTGTGTGTAGTCTAGAAGAAGTCAGGGAAATAGTGCATTTTATGTAGTGAAGAAAATAATACTCATTAAGTACCAGCTCACCAGGTATTCTCTCAGAATGATTTTGTATATAATGTTACCTAATTTACAACACCAAAGGCACCAGCTGATTTTGTGATAATGCATCGTCTGAATTCAGGAGCAATCTATAAACCTGTAGATACATAGAAACCAGAAAAGAAGAGCAGTCACAAACATTACTCTGGTGACTCTGTTCCCATTCACAGGGGGATCCAGCCCCCCAAGGCGAGTGCTCTTTTAGCAGATGGAAGCACTGAGGTCCAGAGAATTTAAATATTCTACTCAAGATCAAACAGCTGTTCTGCAAGTCTGGATTCACACTGAGGTTTTCCTGGCCCCCAACTGAACACACTCTCTCTACTCTTCCCAACCACCTACTCTGGTTCACACTTAGAAGGTATTTACTCAGCATCATCCCTGTCTTAGTTGCTAGAAATAGAGCTGAGAAGATGTCCCTGTCTCTACTCTCAGTGACCTGATATTTGATTGGAAAGTAAATGACAATCAACAAGGAAACTAATACATAATGAAAAGTAACTTTAGGTAGTACTGTTATGAAGAGTATAACTTCAGGGTGTCTATTGGAGAGTCCTGGGTCTTAGAGCAAGCAATTTAAGTTAGATGGAATAGAAGGCATTTACAAGGAGTCCCCTGTGCTAGAAAGCAGCAGGCAGAATATAGCCTGGAGGGCAGTATTCTGGGGAAAGGAAGAGCTGGCACAAAGGCTCTGGGACACAGGAGGAAGCTGGCATGTTCAAGGCATACTCTCAGAGTGTGGCAAGCCTTCCTCTTTTGTCCAGTTTTCACTATGGGAGCTGCTGTGGCTTAGCCAAGAAGGAAGAAAGTACCCTGGACTAGTAGAAGGACAGAATCCCACCTGGGAGCCATGGTGGTATTCAGCACTCCTGAGAGGAGGCTGTTTTCTCTTTGCTGGGCAAAGGTCAGTTCTGCAGGCCAGACCAGTGCAGGCTTTCTGTCCCAGAGGGATCTCTGTAACCCACAAAGCAGTTTGGCTTTGTTTTTAAATTACAGAAGTGAACTTTCATTGCACAGATTCTAAGCAAAAGTCATGAAACTGCACAAGGAATTGCCACAGCAACTTTCAGAAAGTTCCAAAGGGGAAAGAAAATAAACAAAAGGGCTGGAAGAAAAGAACAAGGCATTTCAGTTGATGTTAAGCTGACTTTTCTTCATTTCCCATAAGGTCACATTCAAAACTCTCTTTGCATTTGGATGGCTTATAGTGGTTGAGTGTTTATTATAGGAAAATGATCACCTTTTCTGCTACGCCTCCAGTCAAGTCCATGCAGTTGATGACAAGAAGGAAGACTAATGCAAAACCATCTGAGACCTTGCTCTCTGGTAAAGCACAGGGTCTGGTAAATCACATTAAACAGAAAACATAGGGGATGTTTTTAAATTCTGATAAAATGATCTGCTCTCTCCTTCTCCCCTAATCTCTACTATCCCTGCTTTTGCAGGAAGGTGATGGCTTAAAAAAAAAAAAATATATGATGCTATTTAGGGGAACAGATTGCAGAGTTTTTCAGGTAATACTTACCCCTGGGGGAGTCATATTTTCCAGGTCTGAAAAAGATGATCAGGTCCAGAGGGAGAGTTTATGGTGTTGCAGTTGACAGTGGTGTTTTGTTTTTGGTTCTATTTCAACACAATTTCCTATTCAGAAGGCCATGCGCACAATAACATCAGGAATGCCTCACCAGGAAAAGAAGAAGAAGGAGGAAGAAGAAGAAAGAAGAGGAAGAGGAGGAGGAAGGAGAAGAAAGAAGAGGAAGAAGGAAGAGGAGGAGGAGAAGAAGAAGGGAGAAATGCCTCATCAGCCAGAACTCCAAGGGACTGGGTAGCTCAGTAACCAGTAACAGTGACACACTTACTGAGCACTCAGTATATAAAAAACAATATGCTTCTTGAAAGCACATTCACTCTTATTCTAATATTATGGACTGCTAGAGTGTGGGGCAATATATATGTAAAGGAAAGTGAAGATAGTATCTCAATTCATTTGTGATGAGGAATGGCCTCTCCAAGGCAAAGTTAAATCCAGCCAGGATGGTGAAGAGTAGGGAAGGGAATCATAATGAACCATTCAGTGCACATGGTCATCATATTTGCTATGAAAAATTCCATGGTTTTGGCATTTTGAGTGTACTCAATCAATAAAATATTTTCCAGTTTCACCTCCTAAACCATCTTCTGTCCCCACATGCCTTCAAATGGCTTATTCTGCCTTACTTCAGGGGTTGGAATGCAAAGGTAACCAGGACCTCATTTCTGACTTTAAGGGTCATTAATGAATAAAATGTGTCTGCATGGGGCGGAGGGCATGTGGTTTGCTCCTGCTTCATGATTCCCAAGCTGCCCAGAGCAGATAGAGACCAGGAGTCAAAGCAAATGTGACCTGCACAAGTATCTAAGCTGAACAGTCACCTTCTGTTGTATACTAGAAAGGATGATAAGAGGGAAGTGGATGAAAAGTTCTGATAGCATGGATAAGGGGATATGAGTGGAAGTGGAACAATGGAAAAAAAGGGAGCACATTCTTTGTGATTTCAGAACCAACACAGGGGTAGCTGAGAAGGAAGAGGCAGACATGCTCATGGGATACCTAAGCCAACACTGCTGCACAGTTGAGTCATCATCAGCAACTTATTCACTCCTGATGCTCAGGCTGCATGTGGACCGATTAAACCAGAATCTTGGGCCTGGTGCCCCGGTATGCTGGACATTCTCAGTGACTACAATGAACAGCCAAAGCTGACAGCCTGTGAAGTGAAAGGTTGGAGCTGTTGTATAAGCCCTACACAAGGTACTGTCCGGCATCCAGCCACCCTATTTTTCTCTGTTATAGTCCCCACACCCATGAATTTGGACCACATTTCCTGTCTTTCAGAAAGTGCTTCTGCCCATTCTAACTTAGGAATTCCTAATCTCTTCCAAACCTGAATTCTTCTTTGGTTCTCCTAAATACAAGTCCATCAACTCTTTTTAATGATACAGACAGATAACAAACAGTAAACTTCCAATGGCAAGTTAATAAGTGTGTGTATGCTACAGGCTTTAAGATGGGGAAACCTGGTTCCAGGTACTGTACAAATGTTTTCCATGGATGATTTCACTGGATCCTTGCAACTATTACATAAAAAAGGAAACAGTTGGTTCCTTTTTACAGAGGGGAAAACAGATGCTTAGAAAAGTTAAGTAACTTGCCAAAGATCCTTTGGCATGTCTGTGATCAAGACTGGACATGATTTCAGGTCTGTGTGATTGAAGCCCCTGACCTTAACTACAGGATTCCATAGTTGTATTGCAATATCATAGAATATGATACTGGCCATTGCTGCTCATTATTCTTCTTTGGATGTTAAGATGCAAGCCCCAGATTACCATGAACTTCTGACACCAACTCTAGGAAGGCCCATGGACTTCTATATCATGGCCACACATCCAACCTGGGTTTTGTCTCTGGGGCTGAAGCTTGAATCCAGACAATATGGGAATGGTATAAAGCAGTGTAGGCTTGGGACTCAGAATCATCCAATTTAAAACTGTTTGACCTTGTGAGTTCTTTATCTCTTTGAGATTTAATGCTCATCTGTAAAATGAAAAATTTTAAAGAAAAGCATTGACAATGAAGACCAAAGGAGAAAGCATATAAAATGCCCATTAAAATGCAAATCCATAACACATTCCTAATAAATGGTGATAGATGAGGGAGTGGATGGTTTGTATTTCTGAGATTCCATATACCCAATACCCTTCAGACACAGAACTGTGTTCTGCTTGCCTGATGCTTTGGGGTATTTCCTCCTATGGGGCTGCAATGGAAGCATGCATAAACCTCAATCCTAATCCAAGGATGGGACTAATCCCCACAGTCCTTGCTCTAATTAGTGAGGCCAGCCCAACCCTGTGTCATTTCCCACATTTGCCACTATGGCTGCTCTGGTCTGGCTTCTTCCTACTTCCTCTACTTGTGCCACACTCACCACTTCCTAACTCACTCTTAAAACTGGGTTGCTAGGTAAGTAGGAATTACTTTTGAAGAATAATCGATCCTGAGTAAACCCTCCGGATTCATACCCAGCGTCAAGAGCAGAGCTTCAATGCAGAATTGCTGTTGCTGTCATTGATACTTCAAAGTCTTATATGTTGTGGAAGGGTGGAAGAGACCACCATGCTTCATCAATCGAGGACAAGTTATCTTGGGACACCTAACTGTCCATGTGTGTTGAAAAGTATAAAGCAACAGCCAAACATGGCCTGCCTTCATATCCTTGCCTTTTAATAGGAAATTAATACTGTGATCCTTTTTTGCTTTTTTTTAATATGTCTATTATTAAGTTACTTAAACTTTAAAGATTTTACTTATCTATTTATTTCGGGGGGGCAGAGGGAGAGGGAGAGAAAGACTCTCAAGCAGACTTATGATGAGTGTGGAGATCATTATGGGATGAGTGCAGGGCTCATGGGGCTCAATCTCATGACCCTGAGATCATGACCTGAACTAAAAGCACAAGTCGGCTACTTAACTGACTGAGCTACCCAGGTGCCCATGATTCTTATTTAAAATAAATTTATGCACACACCTATATCCCCCTACATATATATACACAAATGTACACACAGAATTTCATTAATATTTAAGATAAAATGAGACTTCAAATATATTTCCCATCTGGAGTGGGTTGTTCATGATTAAGAGCCCATGGTCAACTTCAGTGTATTTTTCATTGACTCAGACTTTCAGGGTGCTTACCTGGGAAAGTTTGAGAAGCTCTGGGAGAAGTATATAGAGGTGGAGGTCTGGTGGGCATAGAGAAAGAACATGTGTCACATTAGTTCAAATTTCAGCTTTGCTACCAGAGAGCTACATGATTTGCACAAGTCACTTTGAACTTGGGCTTCCTACATGTGACAAGGACTGCTGTGTTGCTGGTTCTGTTTGTCCTGTCTCCCCACCCCCTACCCATGTTCACACATTCTCTGTTCTGCTTGGGGTTCTGGAAGGCTGACCCTGTGGATTGCCTGCTGGGGAGGCCATGGCAAGGGCAGCTCAGAGGAGAAGAGGGACATTGTAGGATAGCACCCACTCCCTTTCCTTCCTGTGGAGTCTTAGCAGTGGCTGCATTTCTCTATAGTCTTAGCTCCTACTTGAGAGTCCCCTTATAAGTTGTAAACCTTTGCTGGGTCACAGCAACACTCTTTCCTTTTTGCCCATTTATGCCAGGGATGAGGGCTTTTCCCCTACAATCAGTCCCAGAGCCTGCTTGTTTTACCCTCATGGATTCCCTTAACCTTACCCACACTATCTGCACAATGCTGTTCACAAAGCTCTAGTAGGTTCCACAAGTCCTGAGCTATTACTTTCCTGTCCCACCCTGACTAATATGGTCTCAATACCTGAAAGTGCTGGATTGCTGAGCCTATGGGCACATATGCATTGTGTGCACCTGGTAAGCACTGAATAGGTGGGTGGCTATTGTTATACTTTTTTTTTTTTTCCCTTCTGGCTATGGGAAAGGCTACAAGCAGATACCATGCTAAAAGTCATGGATGTTAGAATGCCCACATTATTCCTAGAGGTTTGGTGCCCCAGGTCGCTACCTCTGCCCTCAGCCCTGCACAGCACAACCACATGTGTGACACCATGCATGTTCTTTTTGGATTTTCCCTTACTTGAACTTCTTCACCTCAGGATTTGTGGGTCAAAATACCAGACATATTTCCTTCCTGAGTCCTACACTCCTAAGCCCCAGTTATTGAGTTAGTGGCTGGCAGGCGCCATACGGAGTCATGAACAAATGTCAGAAGAGGGAAAGCCATGTGACAGGGTTTCTGGGAACCCAGAACAAAGGGCCAAAGGATCACATACCACAAAGGCATGTATAGAGAAAACGAACCAACCCAATGACCTGTGCCTCCCTGAAACTCTGTTAATAATGGATGCTAATTAGGCTTCCATGATCTTTTTTTCTTGCTAGTTGAAGATGTATATATTTCACAAATTTCATGTTTTAATTAATGATTTTATGTTCTATATATTACCTTGGCTTATAAATTCAAGTGGGCTCTTGGAGATTCTTCAAGAAGGAAATGCGTTCCATAAATGTAATATTGTTATTAATCTTTATTATTAATATTTAATTTTAAAATGAATAATTAACCTCATTTTAATTCCACCTTTTTATGGTGTTCCTGGAACTCTTACTTTCTTTCACGTCCGGTCTAGAATACCTCACAATTCTGGGCCTTTCATTGGCTTTGTAATGTCGAGATCTGTGTGATCTTTGCATTCAGGCTTTGTCTTAGTGAGGGCTCCTATTGGCAAGGCACACATTAGGACTGGAAGAGGAAGAAATAGAGGAAGTTAGTGAATGGATGTCAGGCAGAATAGTAAAGGTGAAAAACCTGGCTCATAAATATATGATCACCAAGATGGGCCACAGTTCAGACCACCACCCACATCCTAGAGCTGGGTGAGTGAGGGACACCACTACCACTGTCCTCATCACCGATTTCAGGCCATCACCAAAGGCATGGCCTAGACTTTCGCACTGGACATGGGCCCAGTCCCCACTGATGACCTTGACACCATCCTCAGCCACCATACACACTCCTTTATGGTAGTTGCCCCTCTAAGTCACCAGCTCCTGGTTGGATGTAATGGCACATACATCTGTCTCATTGAGCTTTGAACACTTACCTCCCTGTGCTCTGATGCAAGAAAGGCTAGGAAAAACAAAAACAAAAACAAAAACTTCTGGAGCACTCACATCTCTAGCAGAACTACATTCCAAATAGACACGAATTTTAGCTCCTTGGACTATAAAAAAGAAAAAAAAATGTGCAAGTGCTGTCTCCATCCTTGCTATCTTCACCAACTGGTGAAATAGTGCAGCCCCACTGCCCACACTGCTGTGTCTTCAAATTAGCCCTTCTATTCCTTGTGAAGGGAAACTTCTTTTTCATGGTTAAGAGATTTTTCCCTGTTTTCCTTATTTGGCAACACAGGATATTTAGCAATTCCCCACACTTCTCTTACTTTGTGTGTGGTTAACAATCTTAGCTTTAAGGCTAGACTGACTGGCATCAGATCTTCCTATCACCTTAACAACTGTATTTATCTCAACCACCGTGTGCCTCACATTCTGCTTCTAAAAATGAAGACAATGATAGTTAACTATCTCATAGATCTTGGCGAGACTCCAATGTGTTAATAAAGTTCTATTCAGAGTGAGGTCTGTGGGCAGGAACAGCTACATAGATTACCGGGGTCCATGCAAATGAAAATGAGAGGCCCCTTGTTCAACAATTACTAAGAATATCAAGATGGGGACAACAGAACATTAAAGTAAGTTTGTGGCCCTCTGAAGCATGTGTCTTATGCAACTATAGAAGTCATGCATCCATGAAGAGGTTTTGTCTGTGCAGTATTATGAAGTTACTGCTCTGGAAAAGATGAAGAAATGAAGAAGAAGCATTTACAAATGTTTGTAGTAATTTGACATTATCATGACATCTCAGTATGTGATCAGACAAAATGTCTTATTGAATAGGGCAGATACTGATTTGGATATTTTCACTTAAGTGCTGAGTGGTATGGACTTTGCATTAGTTACCCAGTGTGTTTATTATCCAATTAAAGTTGATTAAAAATTAGAAAAATAAAAGGTTCTTTGTCTATAAGGTTATAGCAGTACTTGACACATACTCATATGTTCAGTAAATGTTCTCTGTTCTTATCTGTGACTATTTTTAACAGACACTTTTTGCTTATGGAATTGTGAATGTGTATACATGTGTAGACATGAGATGTGCTTTTTCAGAATTTTTTGTTTCAACCTTTATCTATTCCTAATTTTTTTTTGAAGATTTTATTTATTTATTTGAAACAGAGAGAGAAAGAGAGAGAGCACAAGTGGGGGAAGTGACAAGCAGAGGGAGAGGGAGAAACAGACTCCCTGTTGAGCAGAAAGTCTGACCCTGGGCTTGATCCCAGGGCCCTGGGATCATCATGACCTGAGCTAAAGGCAGCCACTTTAACTGACTGAGCCACTCAGGAGCCCCAGTCTAATCCTCTATTTTTTTTTAAGATTTTATTTATTTATTTGAAACACAGAGAGAGATCACAAGTAGGCAGAGAAGTAGACAGAGTGGGGGGGAAACAGGCTCCCCACTGAGCAGAGACCCCCCCTCTGCGGGGCTCGATCCCAGGACTCTAAGATCATGACCTGAGCTGAAGGCAGAGGCTTAACCCTCTCAGTCACCCAGGGACCCCTAATCCTAACTCTTTATGACTGTCCATCTCCTCCCTGAAGCCTCTGGTCCCCTTACCTAAGTAGGTTAGTTACCCCTCATCTGTGTCCTTCACTCCTCATGAGATCCTTTAGTGCTAATACCTCTTACTATATTTATTTCTTTTTTGTGAGATGTTTTCCTTCTCAAGCACTTTCTTCTGTTCCTAGGAGGTCCTTGAGGTTGAAGACAACATATTCTAATTATTTTGAACATATGCAAAGCAGCCTATTTGACTCTTCTGGTAATAGAATTAACATTGACTTATTCCTGTTGGTCAGAGTCACATACTTACCCCCGATTCTGCCCCATGTGGCTCTTTCTTTGGCTAATTTTGATCTGTATACTTTCACTGTACTAAACAGTAACTGTTAGGGTTATAGCTTTCAGTAAGTTCTGTGGGATTTTTTTTTAACGAATTATCAAGGATGAGAGTTGTTCCAGTCTTCAGAGCTGCCAAATATCAAGCTTAAACTGTACAGAGTCCCCACCCACCAGAAGAAGTCTCACACTTCTGACAAAAATTGTCATTGCAGGCAACATGATGCTAAGCAGTTTTCTGAATATTACCCACCATGGGGGACTCATAATTTACCAGATTGTCCTCAAAGAGTCCTTTATATAAGAATATCCAATGTATTGAAAGGAAACCCATGAAAATCATTTATTTACTTTTAACAAAGAGGAACTTTTTTTTTCCATTTTCTTTTTGTTTTCCTTTTCTATTCCATGGATCTAAACATTAATGTCTAAACATGCAATATGAAATAACAAATATGTATTTTAAAAATGGTTATAAAATTATTTATAAGAGAATATCTTGAGATAACTTAAATTCCCAAAAATAAAGGGACTATTAAATACATTATGATATAAATTTCTAACAGAATAGTATGTAGCAATGGGGGAAGCAAGATGGCAAAGGAGTAGCAAACTGAAATATCATTAGGTCCCAGGAGTTGAGCTAGATACTTATCAAACCATTCCAAACACCTACAAACTCAACAGGAGATAGAGCAGAAGAGCAGCAATTCTAGGACAGACAATCGACCACCGTCTGGAAGGTAAGATGTGTGGAGAAGTGAATCCAAAGGGGTGGGAAGATACACCATGGGGGGAGGGGCCAGGTCCCAGCAAGCAGTGGAGCAGCAGAGCACAAAATCAGAACTTTTAGATGTCTACTCCACTGAGGAGCATCACTCCGGAAGCTAAGCAGGGGTTGAGCCCTGTGGGGACAGTGTGGTCTCAGGACCCTCAGGGTCACAGAAAGACCTGGGGTGTCTGAGTATGGCAAAGTTGCCAGGTATTGGAGTGGGGAAGCCGGCTACAGAGATGGAGTCAAGGAGTGAGCTCTTAGCTCAGGGTTACCTTAAACCATGATCCAAGGCACAGTAGGGTCACTGCTCTTTGAGTAGGGACCCCCCAAGTGGCAGATCTGGAGAGACCCCCTTCCTCCCTCCTCTGGAAGAAGTGGTGCAGAAGCACATGGCAGGAATCTATTGGGTTTGGCGTCTCCAAATGGGGCCATGCACCAGAAATAGAAACCCTCAGTCACAGACTGGGTGAGCTCAGAGTGCAGCCAGAGATCAGGGAGATGGGAGGGACTGACTGCTTTTCTTTGAGGATGCACTAAGGAGTGGGGCCCTGAGCTCTTGGCTCCTACAGGACAGGAAATTGGGAGGTCATCATTTTCATTCCTGTCCTCCAAAGCTCTGCAGAAAGGGTTCAGGGAAAAAAAGCTACCAAGAGCAAATCCAAGGAGGTTACTTAGCCTAGCCCCAATTCCACCTCTGGCAAAGACACTTGAGAATCACTGCAACAGGCCCGTCCCCCAGAAAGTTAATAAGACTATCCAGCCAAGACCAAGTTCACTGATCAATGAGAACAGTGGAACTCCAGAGTTAGGGAAAAGCAATGCATAGAATTCATGGCTTTTTCCCATGATCCTTCAGCCTTTCAGAGTTAAATTTCTTTTAATTTTATTTTTTTCTCATTCTGTTTTATTTAAACTTTTCCTCTTTTCTCTTTTAACTTTTTAAAAACTATTTTATCTTAACAGCACCTTTAAAAAATTTTTTTAAATTTTCTTTGTTATAGTCATGTTTTATCCCTTCATTGTATTTAACCTTATTTTTTTGTATACATATAGATTTTTTTGGCTTTAAAATTTTGGGATACAATTTCTTCTAATAGATCAAAATATACCCTAAATCTAGCAGATAGCATTGTTCTAATCTCCAGCCTGATCATATTCTCTCCTCTTTCTCCAACCATCTTATCTTATCAATTCCTTCTTTAGAATCTTTTTAAAAATTTTCATCTTTACAGTCATATTCTGACCCTTCATCATGCTTACCCTTATTTTTGCATATATTATATATAAGTCTTTCTTTCTTTAAAATTTTGGGAGGCAGTTTCTTCTAAGAGACCAGAATACACCCAAAATCAAGTGGGTGGCTCTGTTTTATTCTTGAGTCATACACACACACACACACACACACACACACACACACAATATATACATATATATGTATGTAAAAAAATATAAATTATATATATATGTAATATATATATATAATATATATAAATTATATATATATAAATTATATATATATATATAATTTTATTTTTCTATTTTTCCTTCTTTCTTCTCTCCCTGGTTTTGGGTCTCTTCCAATTTTCTTAGTGTATATTTTGATGGGGGCTTTTGCCACCCTTTTAGTATATTATTCTCTCATTCATATATTCTTTTCTGGATAAACGGACAAGGCAGAAAAACTCACCACAAAAAAAAAAGAACAAGAGGCAATAGCGATGGCTAGGGAACTAATCAATATGGACATTGGTAATGTCAGAACTAGAGTACAGAATGATGATTATCAAGGGGCTAGCTGGGCTTGAAAAAGGCATAGAAGATATTAGAGAATCCCTTTTTGGAGAAATAAAATCCCTTTCTGGAGAAATAAAAGAAATTAACCAAGTTGAAATAATAAACTCTTAGTGAGGTGCAATAAAAAATGGAGGCTTTTACTGCTAGGCTAAAAGAGGCAGAAGAGAGAATTAGTGATATAGAAGACCAAATGACAGAGAATAAAGACGCTGAGCAAAAGAGAGACAACTACTGGATCATGAGGGAAGAATTTGAAAGAAAAGTAATACCATAAGAAAAAATAATATTAGAATAATTGGAATCCCAAAAGAAGAAGAAATGGAGAGGGGGTAGAAAGTATATTGGAGCGAATTATAGTAGAGAATTTCCCTAATATGCCAAAGGGAAAAAGCATCAAAATCCAGGAGGCACAGAGAACTCCCCTCAAAATCAATAAAAATAGGTCTACAACACATCTTCTAGTAGTAAAACTTACAAGTCTTACTGACAAAGAGAAAATCCTGAAAGCAGCTCAGGATAAGTAGTCTGTAACATACAATGCTAGAAATATTAGATTAGCAGAAGCCTTATCCACAGAGAACTGCCAGGCCAGAAAGAACTCTCATGATATATTCAGAGCACTAAATGAGAAAAATATGCAGCCAAGAATACTATATCCAGCTAGGCTGTCATCGAAAATAGAAGGAGAGAGGGAGGAGTCAAGATGGCGAAGAAGTAGCAGGCTGAGATGACATCAGGTAGCAGGAGATTAGCTAGATAGCTTATCAAACCATTGCGAACACCTACACATCCAACAGGAGATCAAAGAGAAGAAGAGCAACAATTCTAGAAACAGAAAATCGACCACGTTCTGAAAGGATGTGCAGAGAAGTGAATCCAAAGTGAAGGGAAGATAGACCATGGGGGGGAGGGGCTGGCTCCCAACAAGTGGTGGAACAACAGAGCACAAAATCAGGACTTTTCAAAGTCTGCTCCACTGAGGGACATCGCTCCAGAGGCTAAACCAGGGTGAAGCCCACGTGGGGTCAGCGTGGCCCCAGGTCCCACGGGATCACAGAAGGATCGGGGGTGCCTGAGTGTCACAGAGCTCGCAGGAATTAGAGAGGGGAAGCCAGCTACAGAGACAGAGCTGAAGAGTGAGCTCTCAACTTGGGGTTACCTTGAGCCATAATCCGTGGCACAGACCACTGATCTGTGAGTGAGGTTCCCACAAGATGCAGGGAGACACCCCCTGAGGAGCTCAGGGATCTGCAGTGTTTGACTCCAGGTGGAGCTGTGTGCCAGAGACAGAGATGCTTGGTCACAGGCTGGGTGAGCTCCGAGCGCGGCCAGAGGCCAGGGAGATGGGAGTGATTGAACGCTTTTCTCTGAGGGTGCACTGAGGAGTGGGGCTCTGAACTCTCGGCTCCTCCAGACTGGAGACTGGGAGGCTGCCGTTTTCATTCCCGTCTTCCAGAGCTCTATGGAAAGCGTTCAGGGAACAAATGTTTCTGAAAGCGAACCTGTGCGAATTACTTAACCTGGCCCCTGGTAAGGGCGGTGCAATTCCACCTCGGGCAAAGACAGTTAAGAATCACTACAACAGGCCCCTCCTCCAGAAGATCAACAAGAAATACAGCCAAGACCAATTCACTTACCAAGGAGAACAGCGGAATTCCAGAGGAGGTAAAAGCACAGCATGGAATTCATGGCTTTCTCCCCATGATTCTTTAGTCTTGCAGTGAATTAATATTTTTTCAATTTTATTTTTTTTCTTCTGCTAATATTTTTAATTTTTACCATTTCCTCTTTTAACATTTTTTAACTAGTTTATCTTAACCATACCTTTCATAAAAAAAAGATACTTTTTGAACATTCATTATTATAGTCATATTTTATCCTTCATTGTATCTAACTTTATTTTTTGTATACATATAGGGCTTTTAAAAAAAATTTGGGGTAAAATTTCTCCTAATAGATCAAAATATACCCTAAATCTAACTCCAGGCTTGTTCTAGTCTCCAGCCCGAGCAAATTCTCTCCACATTCTTTTTCTTTATTCTTCCAACCAACTTACTTTATCAACTCCTTTTTAAGAAATTAAAAAAAATTTTTTTTTCATCTTTATAGGCATATTCCATCCCTTCATTGTGTTTACCCTTGCATATGTTTTTCATTCTTTAAAATTTTGGGAGGTAGTTTCTTCTAAGAGACCAAAATACTCCCAAAATTAAGTGGGTGACCCTGTTCTAGTCACCAGTCTAATACATATATATTTTCTTCTTTATATTTTTTCTTTATTTGTTTTCTTTTTTTAATTTTTTTTCCGAACTTCTTTTTATCCCCTTTCTCACCCCCCCCATGATTTGGGGTCTCTTCTGATTTGGATAAGGCACATTTTCCTGGGGTCTTTGCCACCCCTTTAGTATTTTATTTCCTCCTTCATATATTCTTATCTGGACAAAATGACAAGGCAGAAAAACTCACCACAAAAATAAAGAACAAAAGGCAGTACCAAAGGCTAGGGACCTAATCAATACAGATACTGGTAATATGTCAGATCTAGAGTTCAGAATGACAATTCTCAAGGTTCTAGCCAGGCTCGAAAAAGGCATGGAAGATATTAGAGAAACCCTCTCGGGAGATATAAAAGCCCTTTCTGGAGAAATAAAAGAACTAAAATCTAACCAAGTTGAAATAAAAAAAGCTATTAATGAGGTGCAATAAAAAATGGAGGCTCTCACTGCTAGGATAAATGAGGC
>NW_019154162.1:1373480-1435966 GCF_002288905.1 Enhydra lutris kenyoni
ACAAGCATCATAATCCAGGAGGTGCAGAGAACCCCCCTCAAAATCAACAAGAATAGGTCCACACCCCGTCACCTAATAGTAAAATTTACAAGTCTTAATGACAAAGAGAAAATCCTGAAAGCAGCCCGGGAAAGAAGTCTGTAACATACAATGGTAAAAATATTAGATTGGCATCAGACTTATCCACAGAGACCTGGCAGGCCAGAAAGAGCTGGCATGATATATTCAGAGCACTAAACGAGAAAAACATGCAGCCAAGAATACTATATCCAGCTCGGCTATCATTGAAAATAGAAGGAGAGATAAAAAGCCTCTAGGACAAACAAAAACTGAAAGAATTTGCAAACACCAAACCAGCTCTACAGAAAATATTGAAAGGGGTCCTCTAAGCAAAGAGAGACCCTAAAAGTAGTAGATCAGAAAGGAACAGAGACAATATACAGTAACAGTCACCTTACAGGCAATACAATGGCACTAAATTCATATCTCTCAATAGTTACCCTGAATGAAAATGGGCTAAATGCCCCAATCAAAAGACACAGGGTATCAGAATGAAAAAAATAAATAAATAAAAAAATAAAAAAAACAAAATGATATGCTGTCTACAAGAAACTCAATTTATACCCAAAGATACTTCCAGATTTAAATTAAGGGGGTAGAAAACAATTTACCATGCTAATGGACATCAAAAGAAAGCTGGGTGGCAATCCTTATATTAGATAATTAGATTTTAAGCCCAAGAATATAATAAAAGTTGAGGAAAGACGTTATATCATGCTTAAAGGGTTTGTTCAACAAGAAGGCCTAACAGTTTTAAATATCTATGCCCCTAACTTGGGAGCAGCCAATTATATAAACCAATTAATAACAAAATCAAAAAAACACATTGACCATAATACAATAATAGTAGGGACACTCCCCTCACTGAAATGGAGAGATAATACAAGCTAAAGATCAAAAAGGAAATAAAGGCTTTTAATGACACACTGGGCCATATGGACATCACAGGTATATTCAGAACATTCCATTCCAAAGCAACAGAACATATGTTCTTTTCTAGTGCCCATGGAACATTCCCCAGAATAGATCACATCCTGGGTCACAAATCATGTCTCAACCCAGTACCAGAACATTGGGGTCATTCCCTACATATTTTCAGACCACAATGCTCTGAAGCTAGAACTCAATCACAGGAGGAAAGTTGGAAAGAACTCAAATATATGGACGCTAAAGAGCATCCTGATAAAGAATGAATGGGTCAGGGGTGCCTGGGTGGCTCAGTGGGTTAAAGCCTCCGCCTTCAGCTCAAGTCATGATCCTACAGTGCTGGAATCGAGCCCACATCAGGCTTTCTGCTCAGCGGGGAGCCTGCTTCCCCTTCTCTCTCACTCTGCCTGCCTCTCTGCCTACTTGTGATCTCTGTCTATCAAATAAATAAATAAAATATTAAAAAAAAAAGAATGAATGGGTCAACCAGGAAATTAAAGAAGAATTAAAACAATTCATGGAAACAATTGAAAATGAAAACACAACTCTTCAAAATCTTTGGGACACAGCAAAGGCAGTCCAGAGAGGAATGTATATAGTGATACAAGCCTTTCTCAAGAAACAAGAAAGGTCTCAAGTACACAACTTAACCCTAAACCTAAAGGAGCTGGAGAAAGAGCAGCAAAGAAAGCCTAAACCCAGCAAGAGAAGAGAAATAATAAAGATCGGAGAAGAAACCAATGAAATAGAAACTTTTTGGTTTCAACAAAACTAGGAGCTGGTTCTCTGAAAGAATTAATAAGACTGATAAAACCCTGGCCAGATATATCAAAAAGAAAAGAGAAAGGACCCAAATTAATGAAATTATGAATGAAAGAGGAGAGATCACAACCAACACTAAAGAAATACAAACAATAATAAGAACATATTATGAACAACAATATGCCAGCAAATTTGACAATCCAGAAGAAATGGATGCATTTCTAGAGACATATAAACTACCTAAACAGAACCAGGAAGAAATAGAAAACCTGAACAGACCCATAGCCAGTAAGGAGATTGAAGCAGTCATCAAACATCTCCCAACAAACAAGAACCCATGGCCAGACGGCTTCCCAGGGGAATTCTACCAAATATTTAAAGAAGAATTAATACTTATTCTTCTGAAGCTTTTCCAAAAAATAGAAATGGAAGGAAAACCTCCAAACTCATTTTATGAGGCCAGCATTACCTTGATCCCCAAACCAGACAAAGACCCCATCAAAAAGAATAATTACAGGCCAATATCCCTGATAAACATGGGTTCAAAAATTCTCACGAATATACTAGCAAATAGGATCTAACAGTACATTAAAAGGATTATTCACCACAACCAAGTGGGATTTATTCCTGGGCTGCAAGGCTAATCAATCAAATTGATTCAATATATTAACAAAATAAAGGACAAGTACCATATGATACTCTCAATAGATGCAGAAAAAGCATTTGACAAAGTACAGCATCCTTTCTTGATCAAAACTTTTCAAAGTGTAGGGATAGAGGGTACATACATCAATATCATCAAAGCCATCTATGAAAAACCCACAGCGAATATCATCCTCAATGGGGAAAACTGAGAACTTTTCTCCTAAGTTTAGGAACATGTCTGGGCTGTCCACTATCACCACTGCTATTCAAGATAGTACTAGAAGTCCTAGCCTCAGCAATCAGACATCAAAAAGAAATAAAAGACATCCAAATTGACAAAGAAGTCAAACTATCACTCTTTGCAGATGATATGATATTTTATGTGGAAAACCCAAAAGACTCCACTCCAAAACTGCTAGAACTTGTACAGGAATTCAGTAAAGTGTCAGGATATAAAATCAATACACAGAAATCAGTTGCATTTCTATACACCAAGAACAAGAGAGATAAAAAGAAAAATTAAAGAGAGTAAATCCCATTTACAATTGCACCCCAAAACCATAAGATACCTCGGAATAAACCTAACCAAAGAGACAAAGAATCTGTACTCAGAAAACTATAAACTCATGAAAGAAACTGAGGAAAACACAAAGAAATGGAAAAATGTTCCGTGCTCATGGATTAGAAGAACAAATATTGTGCAAATGTCTATGCTACCTAAAGCAATCTACACATTTAATGCAATCCCTATGAAAATACCATCAATTGTTTTTCAAAGAAATGGAACAAATAATTCTAAAATTTATATGGGACTAGAGAAGACCCTGAATAGCCAGAGGAATGTTGAAAAAGAAAGCCAAAGTTGGTGACATGACAATTCCAGACTTTAAGCTCTATTACAGATATGTAATCATCAAGACACTATGGTACTGGAACAAACACAGACACATAGATCAATGGAACAAAATAGATAGCCCAGAAATGGACCCTCAACTCTCAACTAATCTTCAACGAAACAGGAAAGAATGTCCAATGGGAAAAAAGTCTCTTCAGCAAATGGTGTTGGGAAAACCACATAAAGAAGAATGAAACTGGACCATTTCCTTACACCACACACAAAAATGGATTCAAAATGAATGAAAGACCTCAATATGAGACAATAATCCATCAAAATCCTTGAGGAGAACCCAGGAAACAAAGGTCACAGTCAATAAAACCAAAAGACAACTGACAGAATGGGAGAAGATATTCACAAGTGACATATCAGATAAAGGGCTAGTATCCAAAATCTATAAAGAACTTATCAAACTCAACACCCAAAGAACAAATAATCCAATCACTAAATGGGTAGAAGACATGAACAGACTTTCTGCAAAGACATCCAGATGGCCAACAGGCACAGGAAAAAGTACTCAACATCACTCAGTATCAGGGAAATATAAATCAAAACCACAATGAGGTACCACCTCACAACAGTCAGAATGGCTAAAATTAACAAGTCAGGAAACAACAGGTGTTGGTGAGGTTGCAGAGAAAGGGGAACCCTCCTACACTGTTGGTGGGAATGCAAGTTGGTGCAGCCACTCTGGAAAACAGCATGGAGGTTCCTCAAAAAGTTGAAAATAGGGCTACCTTATGACCCAGCAATCACACTACTGCGTGTTTACCCTAAAGATAAAAATATAATGATCCGAAGGGGCACATGCACCCAAATGTTTATAGCAGCAATGTCCACAGTAGCCAAACAATGGAAAGTACCTAGATGTCCATCAACAGATGAATGGATAAGGAAGAAGTGGTATACATATACAAAGGAATACTATGCAGCCATCAAAAGAAATGAAATCTTGTCATTTGCAACGATATGGATGCAACTAGAGGGTATTATGCTGAGCAAAATAAGTCAATCAGAGAAAGGTAATTATCATATGATTTCTCTGATATGAGGAAGTTGAGAGGCAGGGCAAGGGGCTTGGGGAGTAGGGAAGGAATAAAAATGAAACAGAATGGGATCAGGAGGGAGACAAACCATAAGAAACTCTTAATCTCAGAAAACAGACTGAGGGTTGCTGGGGGGGTGGGTGGTTAGGGAGAGGGTGGTTGGGTTATGGACATTAGGGAGGGTATGTGCTATGGTGAGTGCTATGAAATGTGTAAGCCTGACGATTCACAAACCTGTATCCCTGGAACAAATAATACATTATATGTTAAATAAAATAATTTAAAAAAATAAATAAAGCATCAAAAAAAAGAGAACAGTATGTAGCCATTAGTAATAATGTTTACTGACAATTTTTAGATTCATGCAAAAATATTCATGATATTAATTAGAAAAGAGTGCTAAATTTTATCAGCAATATGATCTTGACTCTGATTTTTACTTTACTGCAGTTGTTAAATTGGAAGTAACTTGTACATCTATTTTTGTAACAAAATCACAGAAACTTTATCATCATAGGAGATTTGGCATTAGAAAGTTATACTGAGCTTGGGGAACCAGGTAATGCATCATTTCTGTGCCTCTCCAATTTTTCTATGCATTACTATAGAAGGAGTCACCTGAAGCAGTCTGAGAACATTTGAAACACTATATTAATATTTTTATTGTAATATGTATGTAAAATATTCCTTTTATTCAATAATGTATTTATGCTTATTTTAATTAAAAAAATCAAATTACTTACCTCCAGGAAAATAATTACAACAGAAAAGATCACAACCTAAATTTTCCAATTATTTATTGTGCATACAGATTTTTTGTCACCCAACTTTCACAAAATCCATGAGATTCACCAACATGGAATCTTTATTCAATTAGGTGGTACATGCGTAACACCAACTTCTTAAAATAAAAAATTTAAAAAAAAAGTCTTTACTTGGACACATACCCCATTTTGAGGAACCTGATCATCATTAAAGTCCACATGTTGAAGGTAACAAATAGGAGAGTGAACATATTCTTCATTTTAATTTCATATATATATATATATATATATATATATATATATATATATAAAATTTCCCCCGAAAGTAAAGAAGACAGCTTGTCATTTGGTGCATAGTAACTGTAGGGATATTTTAGGTTAGGGTAAGGACATAAAATAACAAAACTCACCAAAATTTCTCTTAAAAATTAAAGAACTGGACTTCCTGTCCCCTGGGATGTTTAACAGGAAGTGGATTACATTTCTGAGAGAGGTGCTCAGCACTGGAAAGTGTGTGGCTAAGATGACTTCTAAGTCTCCTTCTGAACCTGAAATTATGTATAAGATGTCCCATAGCCATTGAATGATGGCTGACATTACCAGGACATGTGTGCACCACCATATTTTTTGTCACATCCACAGCTTCTGCTCCACTACATTTTTCACCTTCAAATAGTTCCTCTTCTCAGATGATGCACCTCTTAATACTGTGTTCAATTTCCCAGTATGCCACCCTACACTCCCCCATACTCTTTTCACTGACAATTAATTTGGGCACTTCCTGGTAGGAACACTGTTCATTCTGCTCCTGATATTCACACACAGTGGCTCTCCCTTGTACCAGAGTTAAGCTGTACTTGTCTGGTTTCCATCATCCACAGCACCTTGACATGCCCTTTCCAATGTCTTTCTTCCCCCCACCTGCAACTCATTAAGATAATTGACTTTTTTTTTAATTTTTATTTCAACTATATCATAAATTGTACTCCTTTAAAGAATGTGATGACCTGAATGGTTTTTAATGATATTAAGGTGATTGTAATGACAAGTGCTTTCACTAGAAGATTATGTGGGGTGAATGGTGGGGAGTAGAAATTTCTACTTCAGGGAACAAGATAAAATAGATTTGCCTTGAAGGAGTGACTTAGGAAATACACTCCCAGGTGCCTTCTGTGAGTAAAAGGTTGGGACACAGAAGAGAGAAGCAAAGAGAAGTTCCTGAAATACAATTCCTGGGGAATGAGACTACTCAACCACAAAATTTCCAGTAATTAGGAAGCAAGTAAAGGAACCAATAAGGCATTCTGGAGTCATCAGAACCAGTTTGTGCCCTAGCTCTACACCTCATTTGCTGTGTAACATTGAACAAGTTTATGAACTGAAATTCTGGGTTTGGTAGGGACAATCGGTAGGGGAATGGGGAAGGCAAGAATGCAGGAGATGATTCTATAGTCTTATGAAAAACTCTGTGGATTAAAATGCAACTTGGATTTTATTGATGACAAAAAAAAATCACTTTTTTGGAGGTGCCAGAGAATGTTTAAAACAATAACAACAAAATAAAGCATAAAGTGACAAATTAAAATTCAGTGCAACAACCTAGGGGCTTGAATAAGATAATGACAGTGGTAGTATCCAGGAGACAGATACAATAACTAGTAATGGAGATCAATTAGATTAGTTCAATTAGATTAGTTGTTTTGGACAAAGATTACTCTTTGTTTTCTGGTTTAGCAACTGGAAGTATCAATCACAACATTGAAAGAAGATGAGACTTTATGGAAAAAAAAAAGCAATTCTCTTGAGGTCATTTTAACTCAAAGAATTTATGCATATCATGTAGGTGGAAATGATTTGCTGATGATCTTATTAAATTAACAGACTCAGTGTCTGTCTGTTACCATGATCCTGAGCTGTCTAACCATAAAGTCAGTAGAAGACTAGAATTAACTACCAGAACATCTGAATACCTGGGAATCGAGAACACTCTTTGATGCTGTGAATTATGGTTCCATTCCTTTATTCATATTCATATTTGAGGTCCTATAGCTATGCTCTCTTGAATATAAGCTCCTCTTCAACTAAGGAGATAATTTTATTGACCTTATCTTATAAATATTGCATTCCTTACACTTGGCAAAAATGATTACCATCACTTTGGGCTTGGGCAGAATTCATATCACATATCTCACCTAGCTTCCTAAGCAAAGGATGGAAGAATCTACCAGTTTTTTTCCCCTCAAAAAATAAAAAACATCCACTTTATTCAAAATGTTTTTTATAAACTCTGAAGACATTCTAGTTACAACAGTGCTTGGCTCCTTCACCCAGGAGAGCCAACATGTCACAATATTCCCATCTTGTGAATAAGAGGTGCAGATGAAAATTTCCTGATCAAGCCTACTGGCCTTTTGATTGAACCAACTCAAGTCAGATATAGACCCATTGACTGGTCAACTGTGACTAGAATGGGGAAGATGACACTGAACAAGCATGATGACCAGGCACTCCATCAATCTAACTAAATGATAAGAGAAGAAAAGTAAGTTAGCATTATAAGATTGTATCCTCACTATTTCCCAAAGACCATTAACATTTTTTAACCTCAGGAAATTATTCAATGTAATAAACATTTATAAGACACCTACCATGTAGTAGGAATTGCATGCAACATCTACTCTGTATTAAATCCCTTAGGAAAACATAGTGATACAAATATCAACAAAAGCCAACACTAAGCAAAAGCTTATAGGTAGGAATAAAGGGGAATGAGGAAGGCCAGAAATAACTACCATAACCTTTTTCTAGTCTACATTTCTTCATTTCTTTCAAGGCTTGATTTTTTGTTGTTGTTAAGCTACTTTCTGGAGAGTAAGAGAGAAACTTCGAGATGGTAGGAATCTACAGTTTAAGGAAAGACAACACAGGTTAGAAGAATAAAACAATGGACCTATCCACTGTACTTTGAGAAATAAATGCACAGATTATCAGGAATATCTGAGACCGAAAGTGCCCCTGGGAATGAGGAGGAGGAGGAGGAGAACATACATTGTTGGACAGTCATGACTACCCTTTGTTCTTTATTTCACCTCTCTCCCTGACTTCCATATTACACTTTGTGGTGTTTCCCATTAGAGCTGCATTTACATTTCTCTTGGGATGAATTGTTTATAGTAACTTTGCTTTTAAAATAGTGTGACACTGTGCTTTTGGTACTGTTTGAGTTACTATTTGAGTTTTGTTAGCCCATTCTGAAAGTTAACCCTGATTTATATAACCCTTCTATGGGCAAATGTGTTCAGAGTGCCAAATGTAGACCCTGTCTCAATTGGGGGAAGACTTGGAAAACTTCTGCAAAATCTATCCATGTCTAGCAATCACGGGATGATTCCCAGCCTTCATTGACAAAGGCACCAATTTCTTCTCATTTCTTTCAGGTTTTGTTAATGTTCTGGAAACTACCTTTCTGGGGCACCTGGGTTGCTCAGTTGGTTGGGCGTTTCCCTTTGACTCAAGTTCTGAGCCCAGGGTCCTGGGATTGAGCCCCACATTGGGCTCCAGCCCCACAATGGGCTCCCTGATGAGCAGGGAATCTGATTCTCTCTCTCCCTCTGCCACTTACCCTGCTTGTGCTCTCTCATTCTCTCTCTCTCTCTCTCTCTCTCTCTCTCTCTCAAATAAACAAATAAAATCTTTAAAAAATAATAACAAACTACATTTCCATGTGGATGTATGCTTAAAGAACAAAATAAATAAATAAATAAAAGATTAAAACTGATGTTGCCCAGATATATTCTAAGAAAAAGGAAACTCCCATTCCGTAGTCTATAGAGACAAACGGAGAGTGTTTAAAGCAGGTTGACTGATGTCTAACTCACAGAGTTATTAAGTTTTGGGCACCGAGGCTGCAGGTGATATAATTTTTTTTTTAATTTACAGTTTATTAAACTTTCTCATTTTTAAACCACTGCAATATTTATTGTCTGGACTCTGAATCTGTCATTCCCCATATGGTAAACTACAGGAATCTGTGCACAGGTCTCCTTTCAATTGGCTGTAACCTTCTGGAAGGCAGAGCTGAAACTTGGACTATGTTTCCTTACCCATGGAGCCCAGTTCAGGGTCTGGCACACGTGCTCAGGAAGTGAATGCAGCAGGAATGAATGCTTTTGCCAGAAGCTACTACATTTCTGGGATATTTCATTTAGTCTTCCAGCTATTTCTGGAGTAATTTCCAAATTCCACAACTTTTACTAAAATTGCATGCCTGATACAACTAACCAGTTGGTGAAAATTGCTATTACTGTGAATTAACAAACAGATGGGGCACTCTTGTAGTTGGGAAGGCATGAATAAACTAGTTCCATAACAGAAAAGACTTCACCTTACTTTTTTTTTTTAATGGCCAAGAACTGTGCCATACAGAAATAAATCTTTGAAAGACCAATAGGAAAATAGACTTCCAAGGAAGAATGAGGGAGACATTTTGGGGAGATGTATAAAAGAGACTTATGAAGCTGGGGAGGGGTCAACATCATTTTATTTTTTTAAGAACTAAATGAAGCTGAGATAAAGTTAAAGGCATTGTCATTGGCTTCAGTTACTTGATAAGCAGAGTGATTAAAGCAGAAGAATTCAGAAATGGGGAGTAGAGATAGCATACTTATTTTCAAGTGGAGCCACTCCCTTATGAGGACAAAAATCAGAGCAGCAAAAAGTGTCAGAGGAGACCTTCCACCTTTGTGCCAGCCTCTGCAATGAATTATATGTTGTGTTGATTAAACATGTTAGTTTAATCTGTGACACTAACAAAATGGTTACTTCAAATATGACCACCAACTGGATCATAAAACTTGCATACCCATATATAGTACACACTAAACAATGCAGAATCAGTTTTTACCAATGCTTTAACACAACTGGGCATAAATGTTTGTAAGGATGTGTGATTTTACTCACTCAATACTAGTTATTCTCAGTCAGTAAAGAAACCTGCTTCCTCAAGGGAGATTAGAATTCCAGAGGTAGTATGGCAGTGAGGTGGTATCAAATAATATAGTCAATATTTTCCTATGACTTCATATTTAGAAAATAAATATTTATTGTTTCATAGTACAAATTATAGAATTTGGAGGAAGAAAAAGGGATGAAAAGAGTTGTAAAGCACTTGAAGTCCTGTGTGGCTCAGTTAGTTAAGTGATCTACTTGGGATTTTGGCTTCTGATCTCAGGGTCATGCATGGAACCCTGTGTTGGGCTCCATGATCAATGGGGAGTCTGGTTGAGATTCTCTCCCTCTGGCTATGCCCCCCTCAAATAAATAAAATTTTCAAAAAAATTTAATTGAGAAACACTGAAATAGGCTGTGAGTTTTTTGCAAGCAAAAGGTATGTCTCCTAGTTATTTTTATCTTTCTTCCCTATTTTCCTTCTCATGGTTCCTGCATAGTAAACTTTCTGTAGTTGTGGTTTATTAAACCTAGGCTCTCCCTTGCTTCATTCCCAGGCTCTAGGCAAGACACTGAGGACACAAAGGTAACTAATGTAGACTCTGGCCTCATGATATTCATACTCTAGTAAAGAAGACAGTTAAACATACAGGCTGTTGAAACAAAGTAGCAAAATTTCATCACGGGTGCTGGGGGGGACACAAGAAAACTCAACCCATGATTGAGTTAAATAGAAACATAAAAGGCTGAAAAAATGCCTTTATAGGTATTCAGTAGGACAATTATTTAAGCAAACCTTTATTAGTAAAGACCACCTATCCTCAGAGATTACCTCACAAAGAGATTAATTTTATGTAGCTTCTTTTTCTTCCACTGGAAACAGCACTTTGCTCCCAATCCACATATTGAGCGTCTATGAAATTTATTGTTGGAAATTTGGCAGAATAATTTATGACTAAGATGTTTTCAAGTGTTTAATTGGAAATATCTCCCCTCTGCCTTCATTACATATTATATGGGGCATTATTCAGAACCCTTTCAAAGAAAAAGATTTCTAAATGAAATTACTTTAATGCAGTATTTGTGTGTGTGAGTGTGTACTCCTGGTGGCTTTTTTCCACATGAGTAAATATCTCAATTGAGATGTAGAAAACCAATTAGGTCTCTGTTTCTCTTTGCTTTGCAACTGCATACAGACTTCTCAGCATGAGGCTGAGACCAGTGTGTTGTGCATGTGATGGGATACCTCCTCACAATAAGGAGGCAAAGGCGCAAGTTTCACTTCCAGTCCCCAGCAGAGCTGCCAATGGTCCCAGTAGTCAAAGAAACTGCTTTATGTTGAAAAACAATAGTGTTTCATCAGAAAATGATTTCCAAGGATGAGTCATTTTCTTTTTCTTTCTCTGATTTGTTAAGCTCAAGTAAGTAAGTAAGTAAGACAGTAGGGAATGCTGACTCTCTGTCCTGTACTCAGACTGCTTCACTGTTATGAACCAAGGGGCTGTATGCAAATTACTTAGCATCTCTGAAATGTCATCCTCACCTCTGTGAGATGTTAGTTAGCCATAATATACCTCAGCCTAAGGTGCAATGACCTATGGTCTTTGAGCAAGTAGTGTCAGCCCTCTGTACAGACCAATAGCTATAAAATGAAGATAATGATAGTTCTTATTTGAAAGGAAATGGCAATTGAGTGTGTTACTGTGTCCAAAGAGCTCAGAGCAGTACCTAGTATATCACAAGCATTAGATAAGTATTTTGTTTTGTTTTTTAATGTTTACACTATTAGATTTATTACACTTCTTGAATTACAAGCATGGGCCATATACTTTACATTGGTTATCTTCATTTAATTCTAGTTTCACAGTGACTTTATGAAGTACTAACATTCATTTCACAAATGTCAAAACTGAGATTGAAGCTCAGTGGAAACCAGTTACATAGCATCATTCTATAAGTGTCTGAGATTGGATTTACCTGGAGTTGACTGACATCTGATTAAGGTTTTGTTATGTTTTGAATACCAACTGGAATAATTCCAGAAAATTCCATTTCCAGTAGTAAAAAATAAATAAAACTCTTATGCATTGCAGAGAAATCATTCCTTTACTTTAAGTAAGCCCGATCATGTACTTCTTTCACTTGAACATGATATTGCCAACAGAAACCATATGTACGAGTCAACAATTTGACCGGTCCTAAGACTGATACCAAGCCAACAAGAACATTCCTTACCCAAGATAGCTGTTGGCTTCAGTATTTTCCCAGCATAATTCACATTCTTTAAAGATCCAGGTCCATCTCATATGTGTAAAAATGATCTTTATTTGTGTAGAAACATGTGTGTGTACATGTGACAAAATGTGTGTGGTTTTCATGTGGTGCCATTTATAAACAGGATCTTGAAGCTAAGCCATGATGGTTCCATTTAGTGAGTAATGAATAATAAATGAAGAGGGAAACTTGAAAGGAAAAAAATGTGTGAATTCATACAGCCCCAATTACATTAAAAAAAGTAAGTCTCAATTTAAGTAAACTCATCCTACAGAATTTAATACATATCAAATCAACAAAGTAATAATAAAAAAGATAAAACCTACCATATATTGATCTCCTACTATCAGTCACCTTCCATATATCTCACAGATCCCCTAGAACAATCATATGGGACATATAATTCATTTCAAATTAGAAAATCACAGTAAGTGATTAAACAAAGCCACAGAGCAAGTAATAGTAACAAAGACTACAATTTTTGAGCTCTTAGCATGTGTCAGGTAATATTCTAAGTGGGTGGGTTTTAGGTATTATTCATCATCAATTTATTAAATAGATATTTATGGCATGCCTACTATGTACCAGCAACTTTGCTAACCTATAGGGACATAGCAGGATGCAAAACATGAAGCCCTTATAGATCTCATGTACTCGTTGTGGGACTGTAAACAAATGACTACATTTATGACACAACATTATAGTTTATAAATGCTATGTAGAGTAGTAAGTGGGAGAGGGAGGGCTGGAAATTTGGGACTCAAAATAGGATGGAAAAGATCCCTGGGAAAGCGAGGAGAATATGCATTCATTTTAGTAGTTCATTCATTTATGCTTAGATGACTCACTGTTGGGTTGCACTTACGTAAATCTAGTTGATGCCCATCACTACAGCAGAGACCTAAATGAGGAACTGGGGTCCAGAGTAGGAGAGGCAGTGCATAATGTCTTCACAGACAGTCCATGGGCTTACACAGAACCAGGCTGCTTAGATGCTTTTCATTATTCACTGCAACAGCAGAGTTGTTGGGAACACATGTTTTAGGGTAGCCTTCCTTTGTTTGAATATCGTATTTAGGGGACTCCCCTTACGTAAGATACTTAAACTTATAAATTTCTTTAAATTGTATGTTGAAGAACATGATAGATTATGTTTCATAAGGTTCTTGTGCGGAGAAGTGATTCCTTGAACATACTGCCTACTACTCTTCCCCACAGACATCTCCATGCACACTTAGCTGTCCCTATGAGTTCATCCAATTCTGTCAGCTATACTCCCATTCTTCTGCTTTGATCTTCAGGTAGTCTTTACCTTTCACTCTTTTTTTTTTTTTTCAAATCCTTCTCAAAGTCCTTTAATCAATCAATTAAGGTGTTCTTATTTATTTGTTTGTTTACCTTTCACTCTTACTCCAAATTTCATTATGGCTTTTTGTCACCCTTTTCACGTAGTTATTCAAGTATCATCTTCTTGTCGAGGCACTTAAGGACCTCACCTGAGCAAGTGCCTTTCAAAATGATTCTGTCCTTCTGAAGATTCTCCTTCACCATCCCTTATCATCTCCAGGCTGATTAGGAGGGTCAAGTCTCAGCACAGTGCAGATTGGGACATACAGTCCAATATCCAGAAGGATGTAACACAAAGACAAAACAAAACAAAAACAAACCATCAAGACCTACATAATGAAATACTAGCAGGAATTTGGGAAGATAGGTTGAAATGGATCCTGAGGGGTTGGAGCAAGAGGTATAATGAAGAAATGGACTATAAATGTAGACTCTTATGTTGACATAAGAGTCATGAAATTTGCCTGTATGTTAGCAGGCTGGCAAGGTCAGTTAAAAGTAGCCTCAAAGAGGGGCGCCTGGGTGGCTCAGTGGGTTAAAGCCTCTGCCTTCGGCTCAGGTCATGATCCCAGGGTCCTGGGATCGAGCCCCGCATCGGGCTCTCTGCTCAGAGGGGAGCCTGCTTCCTCCTCTCTCTGCCTGTCTCTCTACCTACTTGTGATCTCTATCTGTCAAATGAATAAATAAAAAAATCTTAAAAAAAAAAAAAAGTAGCCTCAAAGAGTTTCAAAGCTATCCCTAAACATCCTCAAAGTGTTGGGCTCTTGAAGCTCTTAGATCATGATGGTTAGCAGTAAATGCCATGGAGATGGTAGGACTGCAGGACCAGAATATTGTGGTAAGGGCCAGAAGGTTTTGGGGAAGTTGGAATGTTTAATAAATTTCATATGTGAAACCAGAGAAACTACCACTTGACTATTTATTCTATGCAGGCCAACAGAGCACACCTTCAACTAAGATAAAGAGATATGTATTGGAGAGGAGACCTGAGCTGGCTTTCCTCTGTAGGCTGGAGCTGACATCCGGAGTTGCCACCATGGAGTTGGGCTCCGCAGTAACAATGTAGATGTTGAACAGATAGTTCCAATAAGAGAACTCTATAATGGCAGAGGCCAGGTAAAGACATTTAATCATCAGAGACAAGATGGAATTACCAAAATATACAGAGATGGTAAAGTGACAATGAGAATGTCTTATCCCCTGGGACCTGAGGTGATGACCAATAAATTATGGTATGCAAGAAGACAAGAGGTCAACACCCCATTGAGAGGAAGTTGTTTCCCAGAAGCCACATGATAGCCCTCATGGAAAACTGTGGCCCTCAGTGGAAGACAGGCCCAGGAATTATCCACTAAAGTGGAGACCAGAAGGAAGAATTTTGAAATACCACTATAAGTGTTTATACTAAATACTACCCAAGTTTTTTCTAAAAGAAACATGTGGTAATGTATCTGACTAAAATTGTACTAGAGAAAAAGGGAAGCTAAAATTTTCTTTTCTTTTTCTTTTTCTTTTTTTTTTTTAATAATTGTTGATATAGGTTCTGATATATCATTGGTACCAGAGAGCCAAATTGCCATCAGGATCCTCCAGCTAGTAACAGCCCTATTGAGGCCACTTATAAATGGAATTCTAGGCCAAATCAACTCTCAATGGATTCAGTCTTTCTTTATACACCCCCTGTTATAATTTTCCTATTCTCCATGTGTATAACTGGGGAAATATATTTAGTAGCTGGCAGAACCTCATTTGGGTTCCATGATAATATAGAATAAGAACCATGATTATAGTAAAGATCAAGTCCCTGAAATGGCCCTTTGTGACACCCTCTTCCCTCAGCAGTGGTAGTTAATCAGAAGTAATAATATATGCTATAGGAATTGTGGAGATTAAAGCCACCATTAAAGATTTAAAGCTTTAAGGGATGTTACAGTAGTGCTGTCCATTATATTCACATTCAATTAGTTTGTATGACTTCTGCAAACAAAGAAAACTCTTGGAAAATGACAGTGGTCTACCATAAATTTAGCCAAATGATAGCCAGAATTGCAGCTGCATGTATGTGATATTTCTGCCCAAACGTATTAACACAGCCTCCAGTATTTAGTGTGTGGCTATTAATCTAGTGAACAGACTCTCTTCAAAACACATCAGTAAGAAGGATCTGAAGAAGCTTCCCCATCCACTTTATGGAGATATAATTGATGCATGACACTGTGTAAGTTTCAGATGTATAATGTGAGAGTCTGATACATGTATATATTGCTGAAAATTTGGCACAATAAGGACAATTAACACATACTTCTCCACACATGATTACAATATCTTTGTTGTTGTTATGGTGATAACATTAAAGCTCTGCTCTTATAGGAACTTTTGAGTATACAATACAGCTTTGTTACCTATAGTGACCATGCTGTACCTTAAATCCCTGGAGTTTAAATTCAACTTGTGACTGAAAGTTTATATTCCTTGACCAGTATATCCTCATCTTTACACCCCTCAACTTTTGGCAACCACTATCTTATGCTCTGCTTCTTTGAGTTCAATGATTTTATATCCTACATGCAAATTAGAATATGAAGTATTTTTCTTTGTCTGACTTATTTCATTTAGTGTAATGCCTTCAAGATCCAGTAATTTGTCACAAATGGCAGGATTCCCTTCCTTTTGTCGCTGAATAATATTCTATTGTGTATATATAGAAGATTTTATTTATCCATTCATCCATTGATAGACACTGAGATTGTTTCCATGTCTTGGTTATTGTGACTAATGGGGCAACAAACATGGGAGTGTAAATATTTATTTGTGATTATTATTTCATTTTATTTGAGTATATATCTACAAGCAAAAGTGCCAGGTTGTATGGTAGTTCTATTTCAATTCTTGAGGAACCTACATATTGTTTCTCATAGTGACCATACTAATTGACAATCCCACAAAGAGAGCACCAAGTA
Source organism: Enhydra lutris kenyoni (assembly GCF_002288905.1). NCBI lineage: Eukaryota > Metazoa > Chordata > Mammalia > Carnivora > Mustelidae > Enhydra > Enhydra lutris. The sequence goes on from NW_019154162.1 coordinate 1,390,108, forward strand.
TCGCTTTTCTTCACATCTTCACCAATATTTGTTGTATTTTGTCTTTGATGATACTTATTTTAACAGTGTGAGGTCCTATTTTACTGTGGTTTTGATTTGGATGTACCTGATGATTAATGATATTGAGAATTTTCCCCACAAATGTATTGTCCATTTATATGTCTTTTATGAGAAAATGTCTATTTAATTCCTCTGTCCATTTTTAAACTGTGTATTTTGCTACTGAGTTGTATAAGTTCCTTACAGATTTTGGATATTAACCCATCATCAGATATAGTGTGTGAGTATTTTGTTCATTCAATAGGTTGCCTTCTTTTTTGTTGATTATTTATTCTATCGTACAAAAGCTTTTATGTTTGATTTAGTCCCACATGCTTACTTTTGGTTTCATTGTTTTTGTTTTGGTGTCATATTTAAAAAAAAAAAAATCATTGCCAAGACAAAGGTCAAGGATAAGTTTCCCTATGTTTTCTTCTAGGATTTTTATGATTTCATGTCTTATGTTTAGGTTATTATTCCATTTCAATTTAATTCTTCTAAATGGTACAGGAAAAGAAGCAATTCCTCATAAATTTTCAGATTATTTTTCCTATTTCTATAAAAATGTCATTGGAATTTTGATAGAGATTATACTGAATGTATAGATACTTTTGGATACCAAGGACATTTTAATAATATTAACTATTGTAATCCATGCCACATAATATCTATCCATTTGCTTCTGTCTCCATTAATTTCTTTCATCAGTTTCTTGTAGTTTTAAGTATATATATCTTCCACTCCTCTGTTAAACTTATTTTTTTTTAATTTAATTTGTTTTATTTTATTTTATTTTTTATAAACATATAATATATTTTTATGCCCAGGGGTACAGGTCTGTGAATTGCCAGGTTTACACACTTCACAGCACTCACCATAGCACATACCCTCCCCAATGTTCATAACCCCCCCTCCCTCTACCAAACCCCCTCAACAAGCAACCCTCAGTTTGTTTTGTGAAATTAAGAGTCACTTATGGTTTGTCTCCCTCCCACTCCCATCTTGTTTCATTTATTCTTCTCCTACCCCCTTAACCCCCCATGTTGCACCTCCTCTCCCTCATATCAGGGAGATCATATGACAGTTGTCTTTCTCTGATTGACTTATTTCGCTAAGCATGATACCCTCTAGTTCTGTACACGTCGTCGTAAATGGCAAGATTTCATTTCTTTTGATGGCTGCATAGTATTCCATTGTGTATACATACCACATCTTCTTTATCCATTCGTCTGTTGATGGACATCTAAGTTCTTTCCATAGTTTGGCTATTGTAGACATTGGTGCTATAAACATTCGGGTGTACGTGCCCTTTCGGATCACTACATTTGTATCTTTAGGGTAAATACCCAGCAGTGCAATTGCTGGGTCATAGGGTAGTTCTATTTTCAACATTTTGAGGAACCTCCATGCTGTTTTGCAGAGTGGTTGCACCAGCTTGCATTCCCACCAACAGTGTAGGAGGGTTTCCCTTTCTCCGCATCCTCTCCAGCATCTGTCATTTCATGACTTGTTAATTTTAGCCATTCTGACTGGTTTGAGGTGATATCTCATTGTGGTTTTGATTTGTATTTCCCTTATGCCGAGTGATATGGAGCACTTTTTCATGTGTCTGTTGGCCATGTGGATGTCTCCTTTGCAGAAATATCTGTTCATGTCTTCTGTCCATTTCTTGATTGGATTATTTGTTCTTCGGGTGTTGAGTTTGCTAAGTTCTTTATAAATTTTGAACACTAGCCCTTTATCTGATATGTCGTTTGCAAATATCTTCTCCCATTCTGTCAGTTGTCTTTTGGTTTTGTTAACTGTTTCCTTTGCTGTGCAAAAGCTTTTGATCTTGATAAAATCCCAATAGTTCATTTTTGCCCTTGCTTCCCTTGCCTTTGGCGATGTTCCTAGGAAGATGTTGCTGTGGCTGAGGTCGAAGAGGTTGCTGTCTGTGTTCTCCTCAAGGATTTTGATGGATTCCTTTCTCACATTGAGGTCCTTCATCCATTTTGAGTCTATTTTCGTGTGTGGTGTAAGGAAATGATCCAATTTCATTTTTCTGCATGTGGCTGTCCAATTTTCCCAACACCATTTATTGAAGAGGCTGTCTTTTTTCCATTGCACATTCTTTCCTGCTTTGTCGAAGATGAGTTGACCATAGAGTTGAGGGTCTATTTCTGGGCTCTCTATTCTGTTCCATTGATCTGTGTGTCTGTTTTTGTGCCAGTACCATGCTGTCTTGATGATGACAGCTTTGTAATAGAGCTTGAAGTCCGGAATTGTGATGCCACCAACTTTGGCTTTCTTTTTCAATATTCCTTTGGCTATTCGAGGTCTTTTCTGGTTCCATATAAATTTTAGGATTATTTGTTCCATTTCTTTGAAAAAAATGGATGGTACTTTGATAGGAATTGCATTAAATGTGTAGATTGCTTTAGGTAGCATAGACATTTTCACAACATTTATTCTTCCAATCCAGGAGCATGGAACATTTTTCCATTTCTTTGTGTCTTCCTCAATTTCTTTCATGAGTACTTTATAGTTTTCTGCGTATAGATTCTTAGTCTCTTTGGTTAGGTTTATTCCTAGGTATCTCATAGTTTTGGTTGCAATTGTAAATGGGATTGACTCCTTAATTTCTCTTTCTTCTGTCTTGTTGTTGGTGTAGAGAAATGCAACTGATTTCTGTGCATTGATTTTATATCCTGACACTTTACTGAATTCCTGTACAAGTTCTAGCAGTTTTGGAGTGGAGTCTTTTGGGTTTTCCACATATAGTATCATATCATCTGTGAAGAGTGATAGTCTGACTTCTTCTTTGCCAATTTGGATGCCTTCAATTTCCTTCTGTTGTCTGATTGCTGAGGCTAGGACTTCTAGTACTATGTTGAATAGCAGTGGTGATAACGGACATCCCTGCCAGGTTCCTGACCTTAGTGGAAAAGCTTTCAGTTTTTCTCCATTGAGAATGATATTTGCGGTGGGTTTTTCATAGATGGCTTTGATAATATTGAGGTATGTGCCCTCTATCCCTACACTTTGAAGAGTTTTGATCAGGAAGGGATGCTGTACTTTGTCAAATGCTTTTTCAGCATCTATGGAGAGTATCATATGGTTCTTGTTCTTTCTTTTATAAATGTGTTGTATCACCTTGATTTGCGGATGTTGAACCAACCTTGCAGCCCTGGAATAAATCCCACTTGGTCGTGGTGAATAATCCTTTTAAAGTACTATTGAATCCTATTGGCTAGTATTTTGGTGAGAATTTTTGCATCTGTGTTCATCAAGGATATTGGTCTGTAGTTCTCTTTTTTGACGGGATCCTTGTCTGGTTTGGGGATCAAGGTGATGCTGGCCTCATAAAATGAGTTTGGAAGTTTTCCTTCCATTTCTATTTTGTGGAACAGTTTCAGGAGAATAGGAATTAGTTCTTCTTTAAATGTTTGGTAGAATTCCCCCGGGAAGCCGTCTGGCCCTGGGCTTTGGTTTGTTTGGAGATTTTTGATGACTGTTTCAATCTCCTTACTGGTTATGGGTCTGTTCAGGCTTTCTCTTTCTTCCTGGTTCAGTTGTGGTAGTTTATATGTCTCTAGGAATGCATCCATTTCTTCCAGATTGTCAAATTTGTTGGCGTAGAGTTGCTCATAGTATGTTCTTATAATTGTCTGTATTTCTTTGGTGTTAGTTGTGATCTCTCCCCTTTCATTCATGATTGTATTTATTTGGGTCCTTTCTCTTTTTTTTTTGATAAGTCTGGCCAGGGGTTTATCGATCTTATTAATTCTTTCAAAGAACAAGCTCCTAGTTTCGTTGATTTGTTCTATTGTTTTTTTTTTTGGTTTCTATTTCATTGATTTCTGCTCTGATCTTTAGGATTTCTCTTCTCCTGTTGGGTTTAGGGTTTCTTTCTTGTTCTTTCGCCAGCTCCTTTAGGTCTAGGGTTAGGTTGTGTACCTGAGACCTTTCTTGTTTCTTGAGAAAGGCTTGTACCGCTATATATATTCCTCTCAGGACTGCCTTTGTTGTGTCCCACAGATTTTGAACTGTTGTGTTTTCATTATCGTTTGTTTCCATGAATTTTTTCAATTCTTCTTTAATTTCCTGGTTGACCCATTCATTCTTTAGAAGGATGCTGTTTAGTCTCCATGTATTTGGGTTCTTTCCCAATTTCCTCTTGTGATTGAGTTCTAGCTTCAGAGCATTGTGGTCTGAAAATATGCAGGGAATGATCCCAATCTTTTGATACTGGTTGAGACCTGATTTAGGACCGAGGATGTGATCTATTCTGGAGAATGTTCCATGTGCACTAGAGAAGAATGTGTATTCTGTTGCTTTGGGATGAAATGTTCTGAATAGATCTGTGATGTCCATCTGGTCCAGTGTGTCATTTAAGGCCTTGATTTCCTTGTTGATCTTTTGCTTGGATGATCTGTCCATTTCAGTGAGGGGAGTGTTAAAGTCCCCTACTATTATTGTATTATTGTCGATGTGTTTCTTTGATTTTGTTATTAATTGGTTTATATAGTTGGCTGCTCCCACGTTAGGGGCATAGATATTTAAAATTGTTAGATCTTCTTGTTGGACAGATCCTTTGAGTATGATATAGTGTCCTTCCTCATCTCTTATTATAATCTTTGGCTTAAAATCTAATTGATCTGCTATAAGGATTGCCACTCTTGCTTTCTTTTGATGTCCATTAGCATGGTAAATTCTTTTCCACCCCCTCACTTTAAATCTGGAGGTGTCTTCGGGTTTAAGATGAGTTTCTTGTAGGCAACATAGAGGTGGGTTTTGTTTTTTTTATCCATTCTGATACCCTGTGTCTTTTGATTGGGGCATTTAGCCCATTAACATTCAGGGTAAGTATTGAGAGATATGAATTTAGTGCCATTGTATTGCCTGTAAGGTGACTGTTATTGTATATTGTCTCTGTTCCTTTCTGATCTACTACTTTTAGGCTCTCTCTTTACTTAGAGGAACCCTTTCAATATTTCCTGTAGAGCTGGTTTGGTGTTTGCAAATTCTTTCAGTTTTTGTTTGTCCTAGAGGCTTTTTATCTCTCCTTCTATTTCCAATGATAGCCTACCTGGAAATAGTATTCTTGGCTGCATGTTTTTCTCATTTAGTGCTCTGAATATATCATGCCAGCTCTTTCTGGCCTGCCAGGTCTCTGTGGATAAGTCTGCTGCCAATCTTATATTTTTACCATTGTATGTTACAGACTTCTTTTCCTGGGCTGCTTTCAGGATTTTCTCTTTGTCACTAAGACTTGTAAATTTTACTATTAGGTGACGGGGTGTGGACCTATTCTTATTGATTTTGAGGTGGGTTCTCTGCACCTCCTGGATTTTGATGCTTGTTCCCTTTGCCATATTGGGGAAATTCTCTCCAATAATTCTCTCCAGTATACCTTCTGCTCCCCTCTCTGTTTCCTCTTCTTCTGGAATCCCCATTATTCTAATGTTGTTTCGTCTTATGGTGTCACTTATCTCTCGAATTCTGCTCTCGTGGTCCAGTAGCTATTTGTCCCTCTTTTGCTCAGCTTCTTTATTCTCTGTTATTTGGTCTTCTATATCGCTAATTCTTTCTTCTGCCTCATTTATCTTAGCAGTGAGAGCCTCCATTTTTTATTGCACCTCATTAATAGCTTTTTTGATTTCAACTTGGTTAGATTTTAGTTCTTTTATTTCTCCAGAAAGGGCTTTTATATCTCCTGAAAGGGTTTCTCTAATACCTTCCATGCCTTTTTCGAGCCTGGCTAGAACCTTCAGAATTGTCATTCTGAACTTTATATCTGACATATTACCAATGTCTGCATTGATTAGGTCCCTAGCCTTTGGTACTGTCTCTTGTTCTTTTATTTGTTTTGTTTTGAATTTTTCTGCCTTGTCATTTTGTCCAGATAAGAATATATGAAGGAGCAAGTAAAATACCAAAAGTGTGGCAAAGACCCCAGGAAAATACTCTTTAACCAAATCAGAAGAGATCCCAAATCATGAGTTGGGGGGGGAAGGGGATAAAACAAGGTTCAGGAAAAAAAAAAGAAACAATTAAAAAAAAAAAGAAAACGAATAAAGAAAAAATATAAAAAAGAATATATATATATATATTAGATAAACTAGTTAAAAAAGTTAAAAAAGAAAAGGGTAAAAGTTAAAAAAATTAGCAGAAGAAGAAAAAAAATTGAAAAAGAAAAAAAAAATTCAATTAACTGCAAGACTAAAGAATCATAGGGAGAAAGCCCTGAGTTCTGTGCTTTGCTTTCTCCTCCTCTGTAATTCCACTGCTCTCCTTGGTATTCAACCTGCACTCCTTGGTAGGTGACCTTGGTCCTGGCTGGATTTCTTATTGATCTTCTGGGGGAGGGCCCTGTTGTAGTTATTCTCAAGTGTCTTTGCCCCAGGCAGAATTGCACCGCTCTTACCAGGGGCCGGGCTGAGTAATCAGCTCGGGTTTGCTTTCAGGAACTTTTGTTCCCTGAATGCTTTCCGTTCTGGAGGATGGGAATGAAAATGGTGGCCTCCCAGTTTCCAGCCCGGAGGAGCTGAGAGGCCGGGGCCCCACTCCTCAGTGCGCCCTTAGAGAATAGTGCCCAATCACTCCCGTCTCCCTGGCCTCTGGCTGCGCTCTAAGCTCACCATGCCTGCGACCGGTTCATGGTAACCCTGAGCTGAGAGCTCACTCCTCGGTTCTGTCTCTGTAGCTGGCTTCCCTGTTCTAATACCTGCAAGCTCTGCGACACTCAGACACCCCCGATCCTTCTGTGACCCTGTGGGACCTGAGGCCACACTGGCCCCGCGTGGGCTTCACCCCGGTTAAGCCTCTGGAGCGATGTCCCTCAGTGCAACAGACTTTTAAAAGTCCTGATTTTGTGCTCTGTTGCTCTGCCGCTTGCCGGGAGCCTGCACCTCCCCCCTCGGTCTATCTTTCTGTCGCTTTGGTTTCACTTTTCAGCCAGTCTTACCTTTCAGAAAGTGGTTGATTTTCTATTTCTAGAATTGCTGTTCTTCTTCTCTTTGATCTCCTGTTGGATTTGTAGGTGTTTGCAATCTTTAGATAAGCTATCTAGCTGATCGCCTGCTACCTGAAGTAGTCTCAGCCTACTACTTCTCCGCCATCTTGACTCCTAGCTGTTAAACTTATTTTAAGTATTTTATTGTTTTGATGCCCATTGTAGAGATAATTATTTTATTTCTTTTTCAGATCTTTCCTGTCATATAGAAATGGAACTAACTTTTGAATATTGATTTTGTATCCAACAACTTTATGGATTTTGTTTATTAGCTCAGCTTTTGGGGGAGTCTTTTTTTAAAGACTTTATTTATTTGAGATAGGGAAAGACAGAGCATGAGTGATTTGGATGGGAAGAAGAAGAGGGGGATACTGACTCCCTGCTGAGCAATGCAGGGCTGTATCCCAGGATCCTGAGATCATGATTCTATGATCCCGAAATCATGAGGTCATAAGATCCTTAACTGACTGAGCTACCCAGACACCACTGGGGGAATCTTTAGTTATACTTTAAATATATAAGATCATGTCATCAGCAAAAGAAGATAATTTTACTACTTCTTCTTAGATTTATATGTCCTTTTGTTTCTTTTTCTTGACTAATTGCTCTACTTAGGAATTTCAATATTATGTTAAATAGGAGTAGTAAGAGTGGGTGGACTTGTCTTGTTTCCAAACTTCAAAAGCTTTCAAGCTTTCACCATTGAGTGTGATATTAATTGAAGGTCATATATGACCTTCATTTTATAAGGTATATTTCTTCTATACTCAATTTATTGTGAGTTATTATCATGAAAATTTTGAGTTTTGTAAAATGCTATTTCTGCTACTATTGAGATGCTTATTTGATTTTGCCTTCCATTCTCTTAAAGTGCTGTATCACATTTATTGATTTGCTTATCTTGAAGCATCCTTGAATCAAAATGGTAAAGTCCACTTGATCGTTGTATAAGATCCTTTCAAAGTGCTGTTGAACTCTGTTAGTATTTTGTTGAGAATTTTTTTCATGTATGTTCATCAATGATATTGGGTTTTAGTTTTCCTTGTTGTTGTTGTTATTTTTGTTGTATACTTAACTGGCTTTAGAATTAGGATGATGCTGACCTATAAAATATATTTGGGAGTGTCCCCTCCTATTCAATTTTTTGAAAAGTTTTGAAAAGAATTGGCATTAATTCTTCCTTAAATGCTTGTAGGATTCTCACATGGAAACATCTGGTCCTGGGTTTTCCTTGTTGGGAGTTTTTTGATTACTGACTCTATTTTATTTGTTACTGGTTTGTTTAATTTTTATTTCTTCTATTTCTTCATGATTCAAACTTAGTAGTTATGTGTTTCCAAAAATTTAATCATTTCTTATAGGTTGTTTAATTTTTTGTTGTGAAATTGTTCATAGTTGTCTCTTATGGTCCTTTGTATTTGTGTGGTTATCATCTGTAATATATTTTATTTATAATATTATTTATTTGAGTTATCTGTCTCTATCTCTCTGTTTCTCTGTCTCTTTGGGGGGACATTGAGTAAATATTAACAGATCTGTAGGCAGAAATAGAGACTAATACAATAATAGTAGAAATCAAATCTTACTTGCAAGAAATGTTTTACTTGAACTATATTTTAGACCAATGCACCCAAATGACAGCTACAGAATATTCCATCTGACAGCAATAGAACACATTCTCAACTACATATAGAATGTCATCCAAGATAGATCAGAGGTTAGAAAACAGAAAACATCTTAAAATATTTAAAAACGCACACACAAAAAATTAAATTAAATTAAATTTAAAAAAATCAGAATAATACCAAGTGTCTATTGGTATGAATGGTATGAAATGGTATGAAACTGTAAATTAATAACAGGATGGAAACTAAAAATTCACAAGTATGTGGAAATTAAACAACAAACTTCCAAACAACCAATGGGTCAAAGATGAAATCAAAAGAGTAACTTAAAAAAACTCAAAACAAACAAAAATAGAAACACAGCATTCCAAAATTTACAGGATGTAGCACAAATCATGCAGAAAGAAATTTATAGTGATAAATGCCTATGAAGAAGAAGAAGGAGGAGGAGGAGGAGGAGAAGGAGGAAAGGGGAAGGGGGAGGAGTAAGGGGAGGAGGGAGAGGAGGAGGAGGAGAAGGAGGAGGAGGAGGAGAAGGAGGAGGAGGAGAAGGAGGAGGAGGAGAAGGAGGAGGAGGAGAGGAGGAAGGAGAAGAAGAAGAAGAAGAAGAAGAAGAGGAAGAAGAAGAACAACAACAACAACAACAACAGCAGCAGCAACAACCACAACAAAGGAGTTTAAATAAACAACCTAATGGTTCACTTCAAGGACTAGTAAAAGATGAAAAAACTAATTCCAAAGTGTGTAGAAGGAAGGAGATAACAAATAGAGCAGAAAGAAATGAAATAAAGAAAAGAAATAAACAGAAAAAAGCAAGAAGTGGTGACTTACTTTTTTGAAAAGATAAATACAGTTTACAAAAAGAAGCTCTAACTTACGTGGGGAGGACATCACTGTTCATTCTACTCTCTTTCACAATAGAGTCTTAAGGGATTTTGATCATTTCAAAGATCTCTAGAACATCTTGCTAATACACTATGCCAATGACTTAACGTTAATAAGATATAATGATAGCAATTATTATTATTACAACATAGTAGTAGTAGTATTCTGACTGCATATGTACTTGTGTTGAGAAACAAACTGAGGAAAAGCACTCCATGCTTGACTGGTGAAATGGAGTTAATCAGAGTTAATGCAGTTAATCAAGTATAAGAACTCAAAAGCCAATTATCATGTGAAATAGCTTAGGGAATGGTTTGAAGAACAGTCTTAACACCTGACAACAAAGTAGAAGGCAGGAAACAAGAATAGGAACACATATCCCTGAAGCATTCTGGCTAAGCCAAGTTAGGAGCCTACTGAGCTCTGCATCAGCGACTGTCTCCTTAATGGGAAGAGGCCAGAGCTCCATTAGTGAAAGTGTGGAGGGGTTAATGTCTGGAAGCATCAAACATCATCCTTAGCTACCAAGTGCTTTTTAATTTCTGTGACTTCTTGATGAATGATGTTATTCAGGGATAAGCAGTTCCCACAGTTCCCCATATATATGATGCTCTTTCCTCTTCCTCCTGCCAAGGTAGTCTTCAGTAATCAGCCCTAACACCCTTTCTAAGAGTTTAGATGTGGCATCAGAATCATTCTTACCACAATGATCTGGGCAGCCACAGCAAATGAAGGAAGATAAAATTGTGTAACAATTAGGAGAATCATCACAATCTTGTAGTTAGGAATATAACAGATACTCTGACAGTATTTCTGGTTTATATTGAAGCACTTATAGGAAAAATACAATATCTAGCCTAGCTCTGTGATTGTTGTTTTTAATTTATAGATGTTATTAAATATCAGATAAAAAGGGACTTAAGGAAATAAAGTTTTAAAGGGTATCTATCAGTCACAAGTTCTGGGTTTGTAGGAAGATGCTATTAGAATTTTAGGCAAAAAAGATGATGAGGAGGACGTTATCAGAAAATCTGTGCCAGGCATTGTGCTAAATGCCTTAATATGCCAATCATCAAACAACTCTAAATGGAAATGACTTTCCTATGAATTGGAAATCACTATGCCTAATCAAAAAGTAAAAAAAGTAAAATAGAGTTGAAATGACTTGTTGAAGGTGAATATTCAGATAAAGGAAGACCATGAATTCATTCACAAAGCAAGATACTTTATGTTTAGAGAACAAAATTAATAAGAAGATGTGGAAGTTTATAACATGGGATTTATTAATTATTTCTTCAATTATGTTTTCAATTCAGTTTTCTTTTACAATATGAATAAATTTATTCAATAAACAATTATGAATAATCCTATCTAGCCATGGAGATATGGACATGAATATCCTGACTCTCCCCTTTAGGAAATAAGTCTATCTGGAGAAAAGACAGGTATAAAAACTACTATAATACAGTAATTAATATAGTTTGAACAATTTTATAGTATTGGCTACTTTAGAAATCAAGAGATATTGAGGGGTCATTCTATGATGGAGTGAGATTAGAGAATGATGCTTTAATGGAATGGTGGAGAAAACAAAATGGAAAAGGAATTAGAAGTGCTGTGTAGAAAAAAAATATGGTATCCTGGAAATAAGAGGACTTTGGAAGTGGGCCATGTGGGTTTTAATCCCCTCCTCCACTTACTGGTTATATAACTACTGACATGTTGCCAAATGTCTCCTTGCTTCACATTTCTAACAATAAAATGGATATAATAATAACTAAGAGAAGTAACCTTTTTTTTTTTTTTTAAAGCTTTTTATATTCTGGGAATGTTGTTAAAGGCTTCAAATCATTATCTGATATAATCTTCTCAATTTTCATACAATTAAAGAAACAAGCTCAAACTACTTTGGCAAGTTGTCCAGATCACAGAAATATTAATCAGTAGAGTCAAGATTTGAACCCACAACCATCTGACTTCCAAGTTCATGCTTTTCCCTCTATACCACTCTCCACTTCTAACTGCAAAGTTTTCTTTGGGAATTTCAAAATATAATACATAAAAAATGAATACAGCCACCTGGATGGCTCAGTTGGTTGAATGTGTAAGCCTTTGGCTCAAGTCATGATCCCAGGATCCTGGGATGGAGTCCTGAACCAGGCTTCCTGCTCAGTGGGGATCCTGCTACTGCCTTTCCCTCTGCCTGCCACTCTGCCTACTTGTGCTCCCTATCTCTCTGTCAAATAAACAAATAAAGTCTTTCAAAAAATGAGTAAACAAACCAGCTATCAACTTAGCTGGGTGACTGACATAAAACAGGTATTAAACAAATGCTGACCATTAAACTGGCATTGTTCCCATTCTCCTCCATATTAAACTCAGGAATTTGCATTGAGTACACAGTGGTAGAATTACTAATTGGCATGGCAGCAACATAGGAACAGGAATCTGTATGTTCTTTGTAAGCAGGGAATGTGTATTATCCATTTTGTGACCCTACCCTTAGAAGAGTCAAATGACAAAGGAAATAATGGAAAAAATGAATAACCACATTTACACATACTACCTCAGGTTCATATGCACCATTATGGCATAAAGAAAGATTATTTCCAGGTTTGCTTCAAAACCTCTTGCCTGGTGACAAATGACTTTCATTGTTGAGTCTCAGGTACACCAGATATCTGTCTTCAGAGAACCGGGGCTGGTACTTCATGGTAGTTCTTGGGGTTAGAAACCAAACATCTGGGACTAATATGTACTGTTTCCTTTTAGCAGGAAAACTAAATAGGTAAAAGTGACTCATGTTTGACTAAATTATCACTTTATTGTGACCCGATTGACTGAGAAGCTTAATAACAACAAATATTGGAGGGTAAGCCAAGTAAATTTCACAAGAAACATGTGACTTTAAATCATGCCTTCTCAGTGACATTTTAAACCTCTGAATTTGTGCTTTTTAAACCATTGGGAATTTATCTTTTAAAGACACCTTTGATTTCATGGTTGGAAGCTGGCAAAGACAGCTAAAACTTTCTTACCCTATACTATAATTAACTAATATAATTAAAAATGCCAATCTTATTACTGCTTTTTTGAGCAGAACATTTTGAACATTACTACTTTTTTTGGCCTTTCTAGATCATTTGGAATTTGGATAAAAATCCTCTTTACCCAGAGAAATTGTAGTGTTTGCCTCTGGCACCATTTGTAGCCTGAAACAACAAGGGTTTCTTAAGAGATTAGAATAATATATACGGAATTGACCCTGGAAATAGGAGACCTGAATCCCAACTATGGCTTTATGAATGCAGAGAGAGAGTCTTTCGTTTCTCTCTGGGACAACTTAGGAATGACTTTGTGGGGAAGGAATTCTCCTGAATGAACTCAGGTCTTTCCAAAAATGAGGAGTGTGTTCAGTAGGAAAACAAAACATTATCATAATGACCTAATTTTTTATATCCATCCAGGTGAAGAATAACAAAAGCTTATGGCATGTGTCAAATACCCCAGGCATTTATGGTGTCATGGCATATGCGATGAGCAAGATGTGTGACTGTGGGCTGCAAGAACCACTGAGGAATCATGTAGACTCTGATAGACATTCATGATTCTGAAATCTACTTACTGCCTCTGTCATTTTTATCAGATTCTCCATGTTCGGGCCAAATCACATCTTAAATATCACAAGCTACTGACAACTATTACTATTCTCTAAATCTTTTCAATCAAAGTATTCTAATTTTCAATAAAAAATTTGTAATTGCTTTTTTTTTCCTCTTTGGACACATGGAAAGAGTTTTATAAATTAGAAGACGCAGATCCAGATGTGAGCACTACCCAGTTACTAGCTGTCTGATTTTAGGCAAGCCAATACTTAAGCATCAGGTGATTGAAAGCATCCCCCTTTTTCTTCTCTTTTCTCCTCACCTCCTTTTCTTCTTCACTTCCTCATTTTCCACCTTTTCCTTTTCTTTCTCCACCTGGGTCCAAAATCAAATGTGAGAGATCATTATACATACCTTATCTGACTAGAAAACAAGGATCAAATTAAATGTTGATAAAATGGAATGGGGAAGTATCTCAGACTCGGGCTTCTAAAACAAGATCTTATAGATTGGCTGGCTTAAACAACAGAAATTTATTTTTGGTAAGGGTCCTCTTCCTGGCTTGCAGATGGTCATCTTCTTATTGTGTCCTCATATGGAAGAAACAGAGAGGGATAGAAAGATTTTGTGTTTCTTCTTCTAAGGGCACGGATTCCATCATGAAGACTCCACTCTCAAGGTATCCCAAATTCTCCACCTCCAAATAGCACCACATTAAGGATTAAAGATTCAACATATGACTTTCTGGGGGACACAGTTATTCAGTCCATAACAGGAAATGGGAACCTCCTCCATGAAAACAGCAAAAACACTAGTAAAAAAAAAAAGTCAAAATCAAGTCATTGAGGACATTAATCAATTAATTAATTAAAGGTTTGCAACAATATGAGGATTATTTATTCACACACACACACACACACACACACACACACAAAAGATGAATCGGTAAGAACAAGAAGCTTTGTGTCTTTTTACTTGCTCCAGTCCCACCTTTTTCTCCTCAGCTCTGCAGCCTCCTTGAAAACCAGCAGCCTAGCAGACGCTGGAGGAATAGGAGTTTGGGAGACTAGATTTAGTTTGGTCTGTTAATTTATGAAACACTTCCTTTAAGCACTTCTAAGACCTGGCAAGGAGCCAATGATTTTAGTAGTTGAAATCATATATCTAATGTCCTAGCAAGACATAGGCTGAGCAGGGGACTATTTCTATGTTAAAAAAAAAATACCTATTAAGAATGCCTCTCTGCTCTAAGGAGTTAAAAAATGTTCTCAGATAATTCAGATGTGGATATGTCCATATTTTGAAAAGAGGAATGATGAAAAGTTTTCTCAAGAAGTGGAGGCTCCCAGTAATGCTGGCATCTTGGCTGTGTAGATGTATAAGCAAAGTCATAGAACAGAGATATGAAGAGAGAATGCTTACAGACTAATACATAGTCCGATTGGGCTCATGATCTCCTCATGGATTTTTCTTTTTAAATTTTATACTTTTTAGATTTCACCACATTTTGGTGCTAAAAGCCAATTCCACTAACTATAAAACAATTATCACTTCTCTATGCACTTTCGAGCAATTTCTAAGTTAAATATGGGTATTTGCCATACTTCTGGAAATGTAAGTTTAATTATTCTTATGTTTATTCTCTTTGCTATGCTATGGAGATTTTAGATTTTTTTCTACCATAATCCTTCATTTTATGCAAAGTAGCAGAACCTATTGTCTGCTCTTGGAACTTAGTTTTCTTTTCTTTTTTTTTTTAAGATTTTATTTATTCGACAGAGAGAGACAAAGTGAGAATGGAAATATAAGCAGGGGGAGTGGGAGAGGAAGAAGCAGGCTTCTTGGAGAGCAGGGAGCTTGATGCAGGGCTAGATCCCAACACCCTGTGATGATGACCTGAGCTGAAGGCAGATGCTTATCAACTGAGCCACCCGAGTCCCATAACTTAGTTTCCTTTGATGACTCTATCTGGTGTAAGAATTTAACTCAGTCTTCCCTCAGAAATTCTGACCCATCCAATGGAGAATAGGTTCTGCAGGAAACTCAGTTGTTGATCCCCCATAACTCATGGGACCTCTCAATCTGCTACTCAATGCCAACTGCTTTTGACTTCCCCAGTATGTAATCTTTTTAAGTCATAGTCTTCCATTCACCCTTGAATCTTCTTTTTTTTCTGAGTCTGCACTCTGGACACCCCTCCAGACTCAAAACCTGATCCCATATTTTTTTTCTACTCTTATGTACACACAGATAGTTTCAGCTATGAGCTGGGTGTCACCTTTCGCCCACTGCTGTTCTTGTCCTTTACCTCCATGCATGTTTACATAGGGACTAGTATCTACTGTTCTAAAGCAATAAAAAACATAGTCAAAAGCACTTTGTTTACCTAATTTTGTCTTTTACCTCATTTTACTGAAACAGAATCAGATACAAAAATTCTCTTGGAGAACACGTACTATTTATCCCCAATAGCTGTCTCATTCCAAAGTACCCTTTGCTTTCTCACCTTTTATGAATAAAGACAATATGCCCACATAGTTCCCAACATTATTGATATTATCAGTTTTTTCCCCCTGTCATTGGTTTGCTGATGGTACTTGATCGATTGACTTTGCCATGGTCCTTACCGCTACTATCACTAATCACATTCATTGTGCATTGTTGTTGTTGTTGGTAGCATTATACTTTTAATTGGGCCAGGTCATACTTCACAGAGGCAGAAACTCTTGCTAATAGTGTTGCCTTTCTTCAAAAGAAGTTGACTAGCAAGTATTATATTCTATTTATGAGAATCATGGCTTAAATGAAAATGGCTAAAAAACTGTGGTTCAAAGTACAGAGGGAGGCAGTGTGAAAAGGTAGATCTTGTGAGTTCCCTCTGATTTCCCACTTCTGTTGCCTTTGTTCAGACCTCTTTGCCAAAGAGCATTACCAAAGTTATCTACATGGTCTCCCCATGTCTTATCTAATCCATTCTGATCTATCTTCCCAGTTATGGCAAAATAGTACTTAAAGTATTTCTTCTGATTTTATTTTCTTTCAGGAAAAGTAACTAATGAATTTTTGGATTCTATTCCATGTGGGAGAGCATACTTTGTATTATTCCCATACTTTTTAATTTATAGAAGCTTATTTTATGGCCTAGGACATGACTTAACCTCCAAAATGTTCCTTGTTCAATTGAAAAGTATGTATTTTCTATTGTTTTGGGTGGGATATTGTATAGATATCTGTTAGGAATAGGAGGTTTATAATCTTTTTTAAGTTTTCTACTCTTATTAATCTTATATCTAGTTGTTCTAGCCACTTTAAAGGTAAGGTATCAAATGATCTAATTATTATTGTTGAATTATCTATTTCTGCTTTCATTTATATTAGTTTTACTTTGTGTCTTTTGGTGCTCTGTCTTAGGTGCATATATGTGTTTATGAATAGCATTTCTTCCTAATGCATTTGACCTTTCTTTGTCATTATAAGAGGTCTCTTTTTTATCATATTTTTAACCAAAATCTGTTTTAAATTTTATTTTAATTTATTTTTATATTTTTTAAAGATTTATTTGACAGAGAGAGTGAGAGTGAGCACAGGTAGGGGGAAGCAGCAGAGGCAGAGGGAGAAGCAGGCTCCCCAATGAGCAAGGAGCCAAATGCCAGATTTGGGTATTGATCCCGGGACCATGGATCATGACTTCATGACTTCAGCCAAATGTAGACAATTAATTGATTGAGCCACTCAGATCCTCTATTAACAAACCTTCAAAAAATTGTCTTAAAAATTTCTTTCTTCATTTGCTGTCATCCTGAAGACCATTTCTAAAGGCTCTGTTTTTTATTTGTTTGATTTTTGTTTTTGTTTTTAATGATTTTAAATAATTTCCCTTGGAATGAGTCACCAGAGTTCCCCATGTTCTCATGCCTGAAGCTGATCTCCTGATGAATTTCAACACCTTTAATATTTGTATAATTCTTCTCTATCCCCAACCTCTCTACATGCATATACATGCAAGTATACATGTTCATATACAGAGTAACTGTTTTTCTACATCTGAACTAGATTTCCGTCTATATCCTTTATTCTGTTAGAGAGCAGAGAACAAAATCTAGTCAGTTTTAATGAACTCAGTTACTTCAGAGTTTGTCAGTTATTTTAACTCAAAGGGTCCATTCAAAATGCTAGTTTATTTTCCTTCTTTCCTTCACCCTGGGATTACGTTAACATCCTAGTGGCCTGTATTTTCAGGTGTGGAAGACAAGTAAGAAAAAGACATAGTCCACAGACGTCTTGTGGAATACTCTGAGGTGTTCAGTTTTGTCTGATCTCAAGTATAGCAAATCTCCCTGCCCTGACTTCTGAGGCAACTCTGTCCACTTTTTATCCCTCCATATCCCAGTGTTCTGATGTTGTCATAGGAGTGTTCAACACTCTCCTTCAGAAATAATTAGAATTCTACTAATAGACGAGGAAACGCAGCCCTCCCCATATCCTTTTCTGGGACAATAGGAGACATGGAACACTACTTTGGGCACTTTCTTCCCCAGCAGGTATCTTGATTTTTCTGTTTCTAAACCATAGTGGGGAGAAAAACCTCCTGAACATTGATATGTCTCAGAGTTACAGCCCAAAGCTGAGTATAAGTGACTACTGGTCTCAGATCTCCAAACTGTCCCTTGGAACTCCCCTAGGGAGATGTCCCAAAATCTCCCTAAGTCCCTACAGAACTCTTCCTCAGAGATCCCACCAATTTTCCTATTTTGCCTTCTCTTTAACTTTTCTTCAATCTGTGGCCAAATGATTCTGTATCTTTTCTGAAGTATGAACATCACATCTGGAGGAATTTCTTTCTTAAAATCTTTCAAGTGTTAGGAATGTATGTGTGTATGTATGCATGTATATATGTATGTATGTATGTATGTATGTATGTATGTAAAAGCTGAGTGTTTGAGATATCCGTCCCCTGATTCCTTAGTGATGATTCTACTTGGTTTAGCATCCTGGATTGTAAGCCCAAAAGGTAAAAAGGGAGTATTATTTCAAGAGTGAGTATGCCTATTGGTTAACTTTTGAAAAGCCATTTTGATATGTGTTATTTCTTCTTCCTGGATTGCATTCCCTAACCTACTGGCAAAGTCCTAATGATCCTATAGGATTCCAAACCTTGTAAAACTTTCATTGCCTATCACAGAAAACCAAATTACTTCTTCATGTCCCCTCATGTGTGTTTATATCCATTGTTATATTTATTCTTTTATATTATTTCATATCACTTTTGTTTTTTTTTTTACCTGTGTGCCTTCCATTTTAGACTATGCATACTCTGAGTGTTAGTTTTGAGGTTTCATTACTGTATAATACATGTTTTATGAGTGAGTCGGAGTGAAGACATGAAGGAAAGACACACTAAGAAAATAGAATTCAAGAGGGAGATGTTGAAGATAGGTGTGAACTAGGGATCAAGGGCACAGTTTGTAGTAAGATTCTCCCATAGTGAAAAACATTCTAGAACCCCTGATTTCTGGTAGACAAAAGTACTTTCAGAGAAGCTTAGAACTATTCTTGGTAACAATAGCTTAATCAGGTTAGTAGAGAAGAGTAGATTTAAGTGTGTTTGGAAGTCAGGAGACAAGATTCTAGTTCTCATCTTGCCAATATGCTTCATACACGGACTTCAGGTTCTCAACCATTAAGGAGAGGAATAAGAAGGCTTTGTTTTGTGATTAAAGTTTCTATTAGCTTAAGATATTCAGTGACACAACTTTTAGACTTTCAGTAATCAAAAGTGTACTTTGAGGTATGATTCTCCAGCATATCACCTTGTATCCTACTGAATTCCTAACGAGAGGGAGACAATTTTGTCCTTCCCACCCATTTATTGAGGATTTCAAAGCAAGTGATTCACATTGAAGGGTTGATTCTACAGATCCTTTGCAGTAGTCAACATTTATTTCTTTCTAGTCAACTTTATTTTTATCCTTAGAAGAATGCTTTCTTTGCGCAAAGAATATAAGAAATCAAGAGGGATTATAGATGATTGTCACAGACCAAGATAAATAGTCTGGATGATTTTCATGATAGCTGTTTATGCACATCTCTTGTCAACACAGTGCCTAGTGATATCATTTTGATAGTGTGAATGTTCATGATGAACATATTTATGAACACTTACATCACAGAAATCAACAAACCTACAAATCTGTTGTTTTCTCCACCCTTAATTTTACCATACACCTGAATTACTTTATACCACTCTTTGGGACAAAGAGAATTTTGGTATCTATGATAAAGAAATGGAAGTACTTCTTAGTTGTAATTACATGATACTTTCTATCTTGAGATATTAAGAAGTATTCTGGCTGGGGCTTAGGACCCAACTTCTTACTCTGGTTCTGCTCTGTCACATAATATAAGCAATTTTTTTTTCCTTTGGACTCTGTATCACCAGTTTTATTTTTTTTAAAGATTTTATTTATTTATTTGACAGAGATCACAAGTAGGCAGAGAGGCAGGCAGAGAGAGAGGAGGGGAAGCAGGCTCCCTGCTGAGCAGAGAGCCCAATGCAGGGTTTGATCCCAGAACTCTGAGATCATGACCTGAGCCGGAGGCAGAGGCTTAACCCACTGAGCTACACAGGGACCCCCATATCACCAGTTTTAAAATGAAACGATTGGACTAAATGGTGTCCTGGAAACTTCTAGTTCTATTGATCATGACTTTAGGCTTAAAAGAAATATATTCTGGAGTCTACTGGTATGATAATGCATATAAAATTATTTAATAGAAAAGTGGCTAGTTAATGTCTCTTAAGAGAACAGATATTGGCCTATGTTGATATAAGCATACTCCTTTTAAGGAGATATCTACATAGGCAAAAAGGAGTTCCACCCACACTTGGATTTTTAATCCCTTGAATATATATTTCACATTCAACATTTCACCAGCCTCTTATATGTTTATCATGCCTTTGAAAGCATTTTGATAGTCACACCCCTTTTACTATTCCTTGAATGCCACCTCTGCAGATAGCCTGAATCAATTCTGATCTACATTGCAATTAAGAGAATAATTCATCAGTTATTCTCAAATGTTCATTACCTCAATTTTTATTGACATTTGTCATTTGTATTTTCTCCAGGTTTGCATTTGTGTAAAGACTTTGCAGAAATTTATAGTCAATTTATTTATTTATTTATTTATTTATTTACGACTGATGCCGAGCAATTTCTTCCTTGGTTTGTATGGACAGGAAGACTGGCCCTACATAGAGTTACAGAGTAGGTGAAATTGGTCTACTTAATTTTCTCCCTCTCTTTCTTTTATTTCTGTCAATAATGGTAATGAAAATAATAGAAAACAATAGCCATCATTTTTTTGAACTCTTCTTATTATGTGCAAGGCACTGTCTCCTGGCATTATGATATTACCCCCTTTCTTATTCCAGCAGGCAGCATATTGTATTCCCACCTTGATCTCCACCATTCTAGCCCCTTGCACTTACCTCACTCTGGCAATGACCAGATTCCTGCCCTTGCTGCTGATTTCAGGCCTTCATTGTTTCACAGCTTCCTAATCCCTCAAACTATCCCCTATCTTGTCTCAGCCCTTCTATGCCAGAATCTCAAGCAGCCTTTCACTTAAAAAAATCACCTGACATAGTAATGGGGAAAAAATGCTGTGAAAGACAGTTTAAATTATTATAAGAGGATTTTCTATCCACTAAGAAAGATTGAATAAAACCAAATACAAAAACAATGTTATAAAATAGTAGATATTTCCAATGGAATATCACATAGCTAGAAGGGAGCCCAACCATCACATCCTTGCTAGAGTTTGGACTTTTCAGAAGCATACACTGATTGATTTTGAAGTGTAAAGTGTTCATAGGGATCAATACGTGAGAAAGGAAAAGTCAAATTGTAGTGCAGACTCACAAAACTTTAGCCAAACTTGTAGGAGTTCTGGAGAGAATATTGACTAATGGAGTTGTTTCACATTGTGTC
Source organism: Enhydra lutris kenyoni (assembly GCF_002288905.1). NCBI lineage: Eukaryota > Metazoa > Chordata > Mammalia > Carnivora > Mustelidae > Enhydra > Enhydra lutris. The sequence goes on from NW_019154162.1 coordinate 1,411,253, forward strand.
AAAGAGTAGGGCTTTGGTATCCCTACCTTGCTCAATTATCACACATGGGCTATCCTACGTAAAGCATGTCCTCAGGTGAGGCGACTCTCTGCAGCTGAAGCATACTCCAGAATGGTGGACAATTGGCTGTCTCCTGATGGCACCTCTATAGCTGAGCAGAAACCCTTCCATGAACTGGGATCAGGCAGCATATCTCCATGTTCATCACACGTCATCCACATCTTTTATTGATAATTTCCTTGGTTAGATTACAGAAAAATAAAAATTGTGTACATTATGATTCTATCCATCTTCAGAAGAGTGAGAAATATAAAAGTTTACAAATATCCAAAATGCTGCCATTTTACATCTCTGAGGTTTTAGAATATCTGCTCTCTCTTTCTGGAATTTCTGAAATGCTCCCACCCATCTCTTTCAAAACCAATAGAAAACTGGGTATCCCATGGTACCTGTTTGAGGTTGTTGATTCCTTCCACTGTACAACTCTGAAAGTGAGCTTCCTCCTATTTTGGCTTTTCTAAGACATTTAGTTGTTTGTCTATCAGTGTTATCACTAGGCTGTGAGCCCCCCAGGCTGAGGCCATGCCTAAAATGTAGGTATTCCAAGGTAACTACAAGATGAAATAGATATCAATTGATAGAACTATAATATAACACAGACCCGAAGTCACTAAAGAAAATAAATACCAAATCATTTGTTTATCAATTATCAGTAATATTTTCACATTTTCCAATTTTCTGCAGATGTGTAGTATTGACATCATCTCCTGAGTCCTAAGGCTTTATGGATTTCTACAAAGCACAACAGTTGGTGGCTTCAGGGGGTGCTAAGTGGTGCTGGGACAGCAATCACACCCTGAAGAAAGTCACACCAAGAGATCCAGGGCACCAAATTTGCTCCAAATTATCCTGATATATGAGCTACTGGCATTCAGCAAGTCATGTGGAGTGAAGCACGTGGTTTCTCCTCCAGCAAAGACTTTTTTTTTCTTTTCTTTTCTTTTCTTTTCTTTTCTTTTTTCTTTTCTTTTCTTTTCTTTTTTCTTTTCTTTTTTCTTTTACTGTTGCCAATAAAATAAATTGGGGTGCTGGTGTGGGTTGCATGCAGAGATACGTTGACACAGGCATTGGAAAATATTGTTGACAGCAGTCAACAATAATATGGAATGCAATAATAACACCTTGCATTTGGTAGAAAAATTGAACTGTTCAAACACAGTATTTGAGTCCCTGTAATATCATAAGCCTATATAAAGTCACACAGGATAACATGTGTTTGACAAAAGAGGGAGCTGGAAGCCTGGAGTACTTTAGTATTTAGTCCATGTCGTTGTCTTTTATATTACTTTGCCTACCTTTAGCACGTAGAAGATCTCCCTTCTGTTCATCGTGAAGAAAGTTCTTTGATGGTCAAGTAGGCCTTATGCTGGAAATTTTTTTCTTTCTCTTTTCTTTTTTTGCTTTTATTTTAATGCCTGTTTCTTTTTCTTTTTCATTTTTAAGATTTTATTTATTTGACAGAAAGAGAGAGATGGCAAGAAAGGGATTACAAGCAGGGGGAGTGGAAGAGGGAGAAGCAGTCTTCCCATTGAGCAGGGAGCCTGATATGGGGTTCTATCCCAGGACCCTGGGATCATGACCTGATCCAAAGGCAGAGATTTAACAGCTGAGCTACCCAGACACCACAAGGCCTGTTTCTTCTTAAAGCCTGTTTCTTTTTAAGGCCAGATCTCTAATGTGAAACTCATCCCGTCTTGTCCATTTAATGACTTTGTTCCCGTAATTATCCTCTCCTTTTAAATATAATCTCTTTTTCTTTAGGACATTATAATAAGCTTCTAAACAGGTTGTAAGATCTTCTACTTTAAAGCAAAATTTATTTCTTGACCACACTTATCTATATTTTTAAATTATGCTTTATTTTAAAACTCCTCAAAGCCACAAAAGATAACCCCTTCTTCCTCATCTCTTATCTTCTCTAAGTCACTCCAATTAGACTATGTCTCTGCCTTTCCCACAGAACTCCTTCTGCTTTTGTCACGATCACTAAGGGCTTACAGTTTTACAAGTTCAGTGGCCAGTCCTTAGTTTTTATGTTATTTTGAGCTTTCAGCAACAATTAACCCAACTGATTCTTTCATCCTTCTGTAAATACATTCTCTGGTGCCTAACATAGCACTTCCTTCCATTTTCCTTTTAATTCCATCGATGACTCTTTTTTTGTTGTTGTTGTTGTTTCTTTTGCTTAGTCCACTCTGTCTTTATGACTTCTAAATGTTGACATGTTATGGGGCTAAGATTAATAGTACTGTCTTCTTATTCATCTTATGCTATGGTGCATCACCTCCAGTCCTATGGCTTTAAAGTGTTACTTGTAGGCTGAAGAGACTCAGTTATTTCCAGTAACAACCAGAAAGGCATGTACGTAGTGAAGGACTAACATTGCATATCACCTAAGTGAAATCCTAACAATATAAAAAGCTGTAACTCTTTGTCCATGATCAGACAAACCATATCACAATCATCACCTGATTATCAGTGACTAAAGAGAACATGAATTATGTACAACATTTCTATTTTACAAGGATGTTAAAGTGTGAAAGAAGAATGAGCATTGGAATCAATGAAATATGGCCTATTTCCTGTGCCTATTCTACTTCCTCACTTGCATGGCTGCTAAAAGATGATTTAGATTTACCATGCCCAAAACAGAATTCTTTTTCTTTTTAAAAATTTTATTTATTCATCTGAGAGAGAGAGAATGAGAGAGAGTGTGTGTGAGAGAGGAAGGAGTGTCAGAAGGAGAAGAAGACTCCCTGCTGAGCAGGGAGCACAATGTGGGACTGGAGCCTGGGACTAAGAAAAGACATCCCCAAAAGCTAATGGTTGGGCTTCCTGATGGAATCTGCAGAATGGTTAGAAGAATTCCCATTCATTTGATGCTCTTGGAGAACCATGGCTGTTGTGCTTTCAGGCCCGGTACACTGCTCCCCACCTTCCCCACCCAAGTCATGCAGCACACCTCATATTTTGGAAGGGACAAGAAAGAAGTGAGCCTTTCTGGCAGCACAAGGGGAAAGCCACATGCTCACTCACACACTGTAGGCAATTACAGGCTGAGAAAGTATTCTGGCTCTGAGCTGAGCTATCTTGGAGGGAGAATACCACTGGTACAATGAAACTATACTTATTCTCTTTGTTTTTTGAAGACGTATTTATTTTTGCGGGGTGGGGGGATGAAGAGCAGAAGGAGAAAGAGTCTCAAGCAGCCTCCATGCTCATTGAAGAGCCTGACGGCGGCGGGGCGGTGGGGGCTCATTCTCACAACCCTGAGTTCATGACCTTAGTGAAACCAAGAGTCTGATCTTTAACCAACTGTACCACCCAGGCTTCCCTTTTCTTATACTCTTGAATGCATCTAGTTTTGGATTCTTCTTCTCCAGTGATTTTCTGGAACTTCTCTGTTGGGCTCACTGACTTCCATAAAGACACTCTGGTCTTTGTCAAAAGTAGTGATATTTCTGAACACATCAGAAACTCCTATTCTGCCATGCCATGTCACTTTTCCATGATGTCCTTATCTCTAACTTCTAAATTAGTGCCTGGTACATAATAATAAATATATACATAAGGTATATATTTATTTAATGAATAAATAAATACTGCTCTAGTATAAAAAGAACTTCGGTCTAAGTGTTGGCAGGTTGCTTTCCATTTTATGAATTTTTTAAACTTTTTCTCTCCAACTGCAAAATGGAAAGAAATACCTAATTCACAGAGTTTAGGTAAGAATTAAAAATGGTTATTGATGTTAAGTACACATATGTAGTACAGAATATCACATATTATTTTTTATCTTTATTTAACTGTAAGTGATGGCCTTCTTGTTATTGCCCTGATAGGCAAGATGAAGAACATCATGCAAAATTAGCCAAGCCTCCTCTGGTTCATTTTATAATGTTTGGTTTGGCCTGCTTCTGCAGCTGGTTGAACTAGGCCTCCACATTGTGGTGTCCTCCATTTTGACCCCATTCACTCACTATCACTGTTTCTCTGCTAAAGCAGGCTTCAAGAACCAGGTGAGCCTCCTCCAACAGTGGCACAGGCCTGAGTCCCACTATATGTTGCAAGTAGGAATGGTGGCACCTGCACCTGGGATTCCCTGCCTCCCGTGGCTTGATGAGCAGGTGCACCAAGCAACAATAAAGTCACAAAGCCCAGGCTTGGGCTCAGTAACCAGTGTATGCTACTGCCTCCAGTTATTTATTTACTTATGAATTATTTATTGTGGCCTGTAAACACACCTCCACACCCAAGTTTATTTATCTTTAATCTCCTTATTTATAATATGGAAGATGTAAACTCATTCTTTTTACTGTAAGACAAGTTGAAAATATGACCAAATAAAATAAAGGGAGACATTTGGATACTAGTTTATGAAATAAAAGGCCTTTCCCCACCACACACACATACAGGAAAGGTAAATGAAGACTGGAGAGAATTATCTTTCATTCTTTTGGCAAGCTGTCTTTTGGCTGTCCTTTCTTCAAACAATCAAGGAAAAACAGAACTTTACCTTGTTATTGTTTTCTTTTTCTCTCTTTCTCTTTAACTAGCTGATCATAAAGGACAAATTTCAAGTAGTATGATGATAGAAATCGTTTTCTACTAAAGCTAGAAAAATAGGCAGTCAGAGTGTATAATTGAGGACATTGTCATATATTATTCTGTTTCCCCATTGCTTAGCCTTTAAAAATAAAGAAAGAGACTAAGGAAATAGCAGGAGTTAAGGCACATGGGTTAAGATTAAGAAATGTGTGGCTTTTGGGGCACCTGGGTGGCTCAGTGGGTTAAACCTCTGCCTTCGGCTCAGGTCATGATCTCAGGGTCCTGGGATCGAGCCCCGCATTGGGCTCTCTGCTCAGCAGGGTGCCTGCTTCTTCCTCTTTCTCTCTCTCTCCCTCCCTTCTGCCCACTTGTGATCTCTGTCAAATAAATAAATAAAATCTTTTAAAAAGAAAAAAAAAAAGAAAGAAATGTGTGGCTTTTCCTGAAATTGTGTCAAACAAGTTTCCAGGCTTCAAATCTTTCCCCATTAACATATTTGGTTGACTAAACTCTATTATTAAAAATGGATCCCCTTTGGAATTTGATACATTTTTGGGGCTTAATATTGCAATTAAAATATGCCTCTTTTTTTTCTCTATAACAAATAATTCCATATTTATTTGATCACTCCCTAATACCACAGGAGTAACCTTTATTGCTTGGAGTGTGAGAAGTGAATATTAAAATTTCTGTTTATATTTATTTTTAGCTTTATTTGGTACTTTTACTTATATTTCATGAGTTTTAAATAATTTTATATTTTAAAATGCATAAATGTGGGGCGCCTGGGTGGCTCAGTGGGTTAAGCCTCTGCCTTCAGCTCAGGTCATGATCCCAGGGTCCTGGAATCGAGCCCCGCATGGGGCTCTCTGCTCCGCAGGGAGCCTGCCTCCACCTCTCTCTCTCTCTACCTGCCTACTTGTGATCTCTGTCTGTCAAATAAATAAATAAAATCTTTTAAAAAAAAATGCATAAATGTGCTGCTAAGCAAGTAACTTTAATAGCAATTATATTTTATAATTAGTAATTATATATAGATGGTACATAGTAAAAATATTTTTTATCAGAAGAATAAAATCCGAACTTTCTGTTGGATAGAATGGGATACTCAAGAGATTATTTCCTCCTTCTCCAACACCATCACTCATATTTTATTCTACTTTAGACTTAAATAATACAAAACTCTTGAGTTCTTGAACACTTGAAGTGGTCTCCTATCACTCTGCATTTGTTCACTTATATCCTTTTCCTGGAACCTCATTTTCTTCACCTGCCAAATTCTTATGTCAGAACTGTATCAGATCTCAGATTTTCTATGAATGTTTCCTGTTTTTTAAAACATCTTTATTGAAATATAATTTAAGCATCATAAAATCTACACATAAAGTGCATAATTAAATGGTTTTAATACAGTCACAGAGTTGTTCCCCCATTCTAATATATAATCCAAGAACATTTTCATCACTCAGAAAAGAAATCCTGTACCTATTAGGAGTCACTCTTCACTTTTGATTTGAAAACATATACAGCTGCAGTAATCAAACAATGTGTTACTGAGGCTAATGAAAGTACACATAATTCAAGGAAATACAATTGAAATTCAGAAATAAACCCTTGTGTATATAGTCAACTGATTTTCAGTAAGGGTGTCAAGAAAATTAAATGGGAAATGAACAGTACTTTCAACAAATAATGCTGGTGTTAACTGAATATCCATGTACAAAAGAATGAAGCTGGATCTCAACATCATATCTTACACAGGAACCAATTAAACAGATTATAGACATAAATGTAAGAACTAAAATTGTATATATTTTAGAAGACAACATGAGTGAATAGTCATGATATTGGATTGGGTAATAATTTCTTAGATATGACACCAAAAGCACAAACAACAAAAAGGAAAAAAAAATCATTTGGACTTACTCAAAATTCAAGTTTTATTTTGTAGTATCATCAAGAAAGTGAAAAGATAACCACCAGAATAGAAGAAAACATTTGAAATTTATGTATGTGATAAGAAACTAGTGTCTAGGATACAAAAAGAACTATTTAATGAAAAAAATAAAGATAAATAATTAAAGTGTGCAAATGATTTGATTTTTCTGCGATTTTGATAATTTGCAAAGAAGATGTAGAAATGGTCACTAAGCATATGAAAAGATAATCAAAGTCATTAACCATTAAGGAAATGCAAGTTGTAACTGAGGTACCACTTTATATCCACTAATATGCTTATAATCAAGAACACAAATAATGAATATTAAAGAATATGTGGAGAACCTGGGACCTTTATACATTACTGATGGGAATATAAATGGCAGGAAAAATTATATATATATATATATATAAATGGTGTATATATATGTGTGTGTATGTGTGTGTGTGTATATATAAATATATATGTATACATACACCATATATATACGGTATATAAATATGGTATATAAATATATTATATATATATATAATATACCATTTATATACACACACATACACACACACACATAAAATTTATGTATATATGTAAATGGTAGAGTCATTTGGGAAACTGTCTGGCCCTCAAAGGTTTAAGTAATGTAGTTACAATATGACCCAATGATTCCATTTCTTTTTTTTTTTTTTCAAGATTTTATTTATTTATTAGACAGAGAGAGAGAGCATAAGTAAGCAGAGCAGCAGGCAGAGGGAGAGGGAGAAGCAGGCTTTCCCCTGAGCAGGGAGCCCAATACGGGCCTCAATCCCAGCACCCTGGGATCATGACCTGAGCTGAAGGCAACTGCTTAACCAACTGAGCACCCAGACACCCCTGATGATTCCATTTCTAAGCATACACCCAAATAAATTAAAACATGCCCTTCTCTGGCCATCTGTACCCCAACGTTTATAGCAGCAATGGCCACGGTCGCCAAACTGTGGAAAGAAGCAAGATGCCCTTCAACAGACGAATGGATAAGGAAGATGTGGTCCATATACACTATGGAGTATTTTGCCTCCATCAGAAAGGATGAATACCCAACTTTTGTAGCAACATGGACAGGACTGGAAGAGATTATGCTGAGTGAAATAAGTCAAGCAGAGAGGGTCAAGTATCATATGGTTTCACTTATTTTTGGAGCATAATAAATAACATGGAGGACATAGGGAGATGGAGAGGAGAAGGGACTTGAGGGAAATTGGAAGGGGAGATGAACCATGAGAGACTATGGACTCTGAAAAACAATCTGAGGGTTTTGAAGGGGAAGGGGTGTGGTGCCCTTCTCTATCTTTTAAATGCATATTTAAAAAATCAACTCATATAATATGTTCTTTATCTTAACCTATGTCTAGCATGGTAGTTCATAGACTTCTTGAGGGTAAAAACTGTTTCTTATGCATTTCTGCGTAAGTAACATGTGAATAGAAATAGAAAGTCATATTAAGTAGGCAAACTTATACTTTAAGGTATAAAGTTACAAAGCAGGTATCTGGTACAAGGTACGCATCAAAAATACCTTCAACTAGGAGGGTACCATAAAGTCCTGCCCATTAAAACTTTAATGAGGATCAGTTGGTGGTCATTTGAGACTTCCATTGGTGAATACTGGGTTGAACAGACAGTTTCAGGAAGATTAGCAAAGAAAGAAGTCAAGAAACCTAAACGTTTTTAGCTTCTCAATTTTCTTGTATACCAGTTAAAATTCACATAGTAAATTTTATATCAGAGTGTCATCATGCACTTGTTCCAACTTCCATATAAGATTGTTTGAAATTAATGAATTTTTTTTTGAAATGAGTATCCTCAAATATCTCCAGATCTATGAAAAAAAAATCCAATTTCTAGTTTTCTCTTCATAACCCTGGCACCTACAGCACAAAAATATATGATTTTGTGAAAAGGCATATGTATGTAATCTAATAGAATTGGTTGAATTAGAAGCAGCTAGAAGGATGAAAGATAATGGAAGAGAAATTTTCAGGAAAAGAAGAGAAGCAAGTAGAGGGATGCTGCAAATCATACTGTCAACATCATGATATTTTGAGCTGAGTTTGTCATGAGATGATGCACCATGAAAGAAGTGTCCATCCAGAAGTCAGGCCAACTCTGATCACAACCAACAAGTGATGTGAGGAGGAATGATGTCTTCAGAAGGTTATAGAACGGCCATGCAAAAAAGTGACATATTCTTTTTTTTTTTTTTTAATTTTCACATATGCAACAATTGGGTCATGACCTAAGTCCTGATCATCTTCTCATCTAAATATTTGACTTTGATTTGGGGTGAAAAATTCTCCTTGTTCTTTTGAGTGTAGTGGTGCCTGAAGGACAGTGCTCAAGGTCTGACTATGATACCTCTGATAACATGAATACAATTCAACAGATATGCTTGTGCTTTATAAGACTATTGGTCAGTCACTCTTCCACTGCAAATGTCAACTTCATCTGCATAGGAGCAAGGTAACAACCTTTGTCCCTATGATCCCATGATGCAGGTACCGAACATAACTTTAGCCATATTCAGGCTTGGTTGAATCTCAGTGACTTACTGAATATCAGTTATAAGTTCTCTCTCATATCTCTATAAAATGTATTATACTCTGAGTTAAGAGTATGTATAACCAAAAAGTAGCTGGTGACCACTAACATATACAAAGAGCTTTGAATTCACTTGAAAAACAAAGTTGTGGTAAGGAGATGATCTTCAGGCTCCTATTTTGAGCAAGTCTAGTAATATCCTACTTAATTTATCTTTAAAAACTTCTCATTGTGTTCCTCCATATCATTGGACAATTTCAAGATCCTCATAGGTACCCAGAGGAAATTCTCAAGTGTTTTTCAATGTAGCTTTTCAAGATAAGGAGAGAAGGAAGCTCTGTTTTTGTGAACTTTCAGTCTCCAGTACTGTTCCTGAATTAGCTAGATAATTAGCTAGTTTTTTTTTCTGGCTTCTCTTTTACCATTGCTTTTCCAATGAACCATACATCTCATACTCTGAAGTCCGGTAGTACCATCAGAGAAAATTAAGTATAAAAGTCAAACAAAACTTTAATGAAAAGAACATGCTTCAGGTGACTCTGTTTTCCGTATTCTGAGTCTGATTTGTCTCTCATAATTCAAGGTCCTCTAGTCAAAATACAAGCTTTTTGGAGTGCCACCATTCTTTTAAAAAAGTCGAATCAGCCTGGGGAATTCTTTTTTTTTTTCTTTTTACTAATAAACTAGAAAAATGATCTTCACCCATGAATGTATAATATCTACCCTTACATTTCTTAGTGTTTCTACAAACATACATTGGCTCCCAACATCTAGTTAGGGAACATTTCCTGCTGTGAAACTCAAGTATTCTCAATACTCCCTATTAACTTTGACTCTCTCAATGGCATTCCTTCTTTATCTGCTATCATTTTGTTCTCGCTTCTCCTTTTTCTTTGACTTGAAGCCATTATAAGAACATTTGGTTAATAGTTACTTAGAGTGATTAACTTAGGTCATTTAACTTAGGTCATTGTGTTCATTCTTCAAGGGGCTGGGGTATGTAGTTGCCTCTGAAAAACAGAGTCTCAGGGCCATTGGGTGGCTCAGTTAGTTAAGCAGCTGCCTTTGCCTCAGGTCATGATCCCAGGGTCCTGGGATGGAGTCCACATAGGGACTCACTGACCAGGGCTCCTGCTTCTCCCTCTGCCCCTCCCCATTGCTCATACAAGCATGAGTGCTCGCTCTCTCTTTCTCTCTCTTCCCCTCACAAAAATAAATAAAATCTTTAAAAAATCCCCCCAAAACAAAATCCCCACAAAACAAAAACAGAATCTCGGACTTTACCAAAATAATGACAGAAAAACTAGAGGGCCAGTGGTTCTGAACATCTATCCTGAGGACCATATTTTTAGTTATTTCTGCTTAATCATAGTAGTGGCCTACACCCTTCTCACAAGATTTCTCACAATGATATCTTCAAATACCTAACATGTTAGAGCTCTTCCACATTTAGCTGACAAAATTAAATCAACAAAAATTTCAGGAAAGAAAGGTAGAAGTACTTGATTTATCTGAGACATTATGCTTGATTTCCAGTAAGCACATACAATTTGAGGAATTCTAAATCTGTGGTACATAGAATATAATTTATTCTTTTTTTTTTTAAGATTTTATTTATTTATTTGATAGACAAGATCACATGCAGGCAGAGAGGCAGGCAGAGAGAGAGGAAGGGAAGCAGGCTCCCTGCTGAGCAGAGAACCTATGTGGGGCTTGATCCCAAGACCCTGGGACCATGATCTGAGCCGAAGGCAGAGGCTTTAACCCACTGAGCCACCCAGGTGCCCTGGAATACAATTTATTCTTAAGCTTGTCAAAGAGTACTTGAAATTTTCTATTTGTTCTTCTGTGGAGTGTATATGTGGGTTTTCAGACTGAATCTTGGTTGAATTTGCTCCACTGTCAGAATCCTAATCTAGCCAAGTGTAGGCTAGCGTGAACACTGGCCAGCTACAAAACCAAACAAGTAAAACAATAGCACAACACTTTTGAACTAACTTGCTTTCTTCTATTTTGGCTTATTACAATCATTGTTCTCAGAAGTTTGATATCAAAATCTGGCTAAGGCAAATTCACCTACTTAGGTTGAAGGCAGTATGGTCCTAATTCTTGGAATTGTGCTCATGGGAGGAAATTCCTTAAGAGAAATATCTCCTTTGTATTTATCTCCAGTTGCCTGTACTTGGCAGTGAGCTTGCCTGGTGATTGTCAATTCCAAAACACCACACATTGTCAGAATGATGTATGGACTTTCTGGGTCAGCATAGTAGCATCTGCAGCAAACACCTGATATGCCCCCATTTACTATGGCTCTGACACAGACATCTCTTTCTTTTCACTTGCTTCTTTGCTTTGTGTAGACTTGTGCTATTTGTTTTAGATAATCCCTACATCAATAAGGGCCCAAACACTTTGGAAAAAGAAAGCAAAACAAAATAGCAGTGGGTTTATTGAAAATGAAAGATGACCTCTTAAAGAAGAGGTAATCCACTTAAGAAGCATAATCATTCAGTATAGATATGGGGATCAATTGAAGCAATGAATAAAGTTATTAGGCCTGATAATGCTTATGGAAAACATAATAATAGCTACCATTTATTAAATCACTATTGTGGGTTTAACTTGGTACCAGTAGCTTTACACATAATATAAATCACCCCTGTTATTGGTACTGTGTACTGTGTATGAAGAGCCTCCTACGCATGTGCTCCTGACCTAGATGCCACTTGCCCCTTCTGTTTGTGGAAGAATAGTTTTTACTCATATCATGCTGTGCATGCTATCACTTATTCTATCACCCTTACATATATGGCGTTCTGTCTAATGGAATGCACTGAATGCAAAGATATTCTTCACTCCTTGTTTAATAGTATCTACGTACTGGCATTAGGTTAAATTTTTATGCACATTGTTGATGAGAATATCAGCCACTATATGACAAATGCCTTCTGTTTGCTAAACAAGCTACCAGTTTCATTCAAACAGGTACAATGAGTGTGTTAAAAGTTTTGACAGGTAAGGAAACTGAGGTTGAGAGACATTAAATATATCATCCAAGGTCACACAGCTGGTAAATTCAGGGGCTTTGAACTGAATCTGGATTAGTCTGATTCTGTAGCATGGGCTTGTTCCAATCTGTCCCAGTTTGTGTGTGTGTGTGTGTGTGTGTGTGTGTGTGTGTGTGCGTGTGCGCATGAACACAAGTTACACATTTTATGCTAACATACATTTCTTTAAGGCTCTTGACAAAAGATTCATAACTTATAGCTGAACTATTTTTTTAAATACTTTTCTCTCCTTTTTTTTAAGATTTTATTTATTTATTTGACAGGCAGAGATCACAGTAGGCAGAGAGGCAGGCAAAGAGAGGGGAGGGAAGCAGGCTCCCTGCTGAGCAGAGAGCCTGATGTGGGGCTCGATCCCAGGACCCTGAGATCATGACCTGAGCCAAAAGCAGAGGCTTAACCCACTGAGCCACCCAGGCACCCCTATAGCTGACCTTTTTAACAGTCTTTTCAGAACTAAAATTATACATTATTTATAGCAAAAAAAGTCCTTAAAAACCAATTCTGATTTATCAAACCATGATTAAGGTGATAAGATTTGATTTGGACTTAAAAAGTATATTTTAAAAATTCTCATTCAAGGTAAGACTGTTTTTCTTACCTATTTCATGTATGGGAAACATAAATCAGCAGCCAGGAAGATAGCAATCATGTCTACTTATAAGTTAAAAAAAAATACCCACAATGAAACAAAGAAGCCAAACTAAGTTTATTTAAAGCATGGCAAGTACACAGGAACCACCATTATCTACAGTCAGAAATAAAACAAAGCAAAACAAAAGACCACACACAGTTGTGACTGCTTTAAGCATTGATGCACTAATCACTACCCTTCTGTTTTATGGGCTCAGCTCTAACCAATAACTCCATTATTTATGCTTAACATGCCTACAATAATTATGGTGGAGGCATTTAGCTCAGCCATGCATATTATTACATTCCCAGTATTTCTAGGTCATGAAAAAAAAATCTTTATGAAAAGATATAAGAAATTGAACTACCATATTGCTCTAATCATGGCCAACATCAGATACAGTTACGAGTGTTTTTTTACTATCTGTCTGGACCCTTGGAGAATTCCAGTTCCCATACCCAGAGACCACTGACCATTGGCAATGCAAGTCTATTGAATCCTTCATGTCATATTAACTATGGCTCCCAGGCTAATTCCTTGATACCCATGAATCTCATCTGATTGCCTTATTTTAGCCAATGCTTTGCCCCAAATCTTGTGCCCTGACTCTTATTATTATTATTCTGATAAAATTTTAAAAGTCTTTCTAAAAAGTGAGTCTTTCTACCCCATTGGGACAACTTTCTTCAGCTGTCTTTAGAATGCCCAGTTCATGCCAATTAGGTATGGGTCTGATCTGCATGGTAGATAAATATTTCAGGTTTTTCTGGGTCTTTCCCAACAGAACCAAATAGTACATTTTCCCCATTATCATCCATCTCATTTGCTCTGTAACTCTCATTTACCAGGTATGCAGAAGCATCTTTCCTGAGCTGACATTCTCTGGGTGATCAGTGAGTCATAACCTCACCTCAGCCCTATCTAACTTCTTAAATTTTCTTCTACACTTCCTGATGATTCAGCTCTCACAGAAAAGAAATGTGAAAAATTACTCACAAGGGATCAAGACAAAATGGCAGTGAGGTGGAAGGGATGCTTTTAGGCAAAACTACTTCAATTTACCCTCAAATCACAAATCTACTCCTAGAGTAAGGTTTGAATTAAGAGCAATCCAAATTATTATAGACATACCTTAGATTTAAAATTTCTTCATGAATCATATTTTAGGTATTAGGAAGAAAAGGAAGTTACAGTGCATAAATGTAGAGCTCCATAGTAATAAATTGCACTTATCAACTTAGTACAAAGTTTACTTAATTCTCTTTTTAATAATTTGAATAATGTTAGAATTGTCTTGATTTTATAGAAGTGGGAGTTAGTATTAGAAAAATTTTGTGATTGCTGTAAGTTCACATAACAAGTAGGTGAATGAACATGGATTCATGGCCAGGTTAACTTGTCTTCAAAGATGGCATTTCTGTCTCATTATGAATTTCTTAGGAAAATGACTTTAGGAAAAATGTAAGTTAACAAAGTTGGTTTTTTGTTTTGTTTTGTTTAATTACAGATGTACATTCTCCTGGCCCTCTTTCCTTCTCTATACAGAATTATCCTTAATTAGGTTCCTCATTCACCCATTAATAATCTAATAATAACTATCTGTACCTTCAATTGATTTTAAATCATCATATGCCCTCCACTAAGAGGCTGTGGGATGAGAAATTACAGGGTTTTTTGTTTTGTCTGCTTGTTTGTTTGTTTGTTTATTTGTTTCTTAAATATTACTGAGGCACCAGTGATCTCCCAATTAGAAAAAAAGATTTGAGAGAAAAAAGACTGAATATTCCACATAGGCAACCATATTAGACAGTAAAGGTTCTAGAAGAGCTGTTGTTGTATTTGGCAGTAGAACAAATTCAGTGTTCATCAGCTGATGGTAATGGTACCACTCTGCTTCATGATAACTGAGGGACAGTTTAGAGTAGTGATGGATTAAATCATGGATAAAACTTTTTAATAAGACCAAGATAAACTGTATATTCAGGGTAGTCAGAGGTCAAGACAGTGGTGGGTATGCAATTGAGGATGTATCAGGAGAAGAATTGAGAAAAAATCAGCAACAAAAAAGATGGTATTTAGCCTGTGACAAAGACTTTGGTTAACACTATTGCTGTCTTCAAATACTTACTGGCCTGTATTAAGAAGAAATTGTTGGGCTTCTTTCTATTTTGTAGCCACAGAATGAAAAACTAAGATCTACAAGTGGAAATTATTAGGAGCTAGATTTGGGCTTAATGGAAGAAAGGACTTTCAAATAATTTACATTGTCCTGAAATGGAATGAACTGCCTGGTGAGGCAGTGAATTCCTCAGCACTGGAAGTGTGCAATAAGAGGATACATGACCACTTATCTGGAATTTATGTATCTAGTTAGAGGGTTAATACAGATGACCTAATCTCATTTTCCATTCCGGGAGCTCATGATTCAATACTTGGCTGTGTCTGTTCCAAGAATGTTTTAATGTGATTACTATAGCCTGAGCCAACACAATTTGGTGGATCTATGACCAACTCAACAGCCTCTTGATTTTTTTTTTTAGTATTTTGTTATTTGTTATATACCTTTTGAAGTCTATTACAGTTTGAGTTAATAAATTGGCTCTCTTATGTTGATCAGTGGCTCTAGTCCCAGCTTAGCTCCTTCTTCCAACAGAGAGAGAAAGAGAGTAATCAGCCATAATGTGTATTGAGGTGAAGGCCAATCACTATTCTTAAGAATCTTTTTTTCCCTGTACACAGTCCTTTTTTTTTTTTGTCCTATTTCCTCATTTACTATTCAAAATGTATCATGAAAATTTTTGTATAGACCAAACAGGTGAAAGATAATTAGAATCACATAGAAGGCAATTCTGAAATGGGTCTATAGCATTTTAAGGTTTTGAGCTTGTGGGAAGTGACTACAGATGCATGCAATAAATCCTAATTTATTTAGTCACAAATACAGAACTAAACAGAAATAAGACACTACAGAGCAAGAACAGATGGCGTATTTCAGTAGGCATTTTACTAACACCTCATGTCCACAAGAGGCACAACACTACCACATTTTCCATACTGGTGGGGTCCTAAAAAAAAAAAAAAAAAAAAAAAAGCCAAAACAGCTGAATTTTGCTAAGCCATTGTCCTTTTTACAGTGAGGTAAATGTACCTTATGATCTACATATTTCCATTTATGTAGGAATCTACAATAAACATTAATACATTAACTTGACATTATAACTGCAATTAATTAAAACAAAGGATAAGTAAATATAGTATTAAGAGATCCTCTGATGCTTGAAAATATTAAAACCACCTATATGATTTACTCTAAGTCAAGGCATAGCTATTTTTTTTAATTATTTTTATTTGTCCTGAATTTCAGTATTTTACTTGCTTCTATGTGCATTTTATTATTTTTTGGCTTAAATATTGTTTTGTTATCTCTTGGGTGTATTATGGATTTCCAACTTGCTTTGGGCCCCATCACTGTATTGCCTTGACATGCAACTCTGTCCAATCTTCTATTGCCTGTTCATTTAATTTATCTGCTGTTTATCCTCTGTTCCACATCATTAATAATAATGACAAATAAAATGCAACCAACTCTCATCCCCATGGCACCTCGCAGGGAAGCCTTCTGGCTGAATAAGCTTCTATTTATCATTTAACCTTAGATCTAGACTGTTGGCCATTCTTCAATCCCCTAGACAGTGCTTCAAATATAAACCAGCCTGCATTCATGATTTCTAATTATTTAACAGAACCCAGAAATCTTGGATCTTTTTGTTAATTGTTAATGTTAATCATAAGAAATCAGGGATGAAGTAGTTTGATTAGCAGCAATTTGTATTTTCTTCATCATAAATACATTATATTCTTGGAGCAAATAAATTTGATTTCATCCATATCTGTTAATTAGTCCAATGGTGGATATTAAATATTACGGTTGGTGAGGATCAGATATTGTTTCTACAATTTGAAAACAAGTACCCCAGTAAACTTCTTATGCCATTTTTTTATTGCTTTTTGAATTAGATACATTTTTGATGCAAATAACAGAGGCGTGAGGCATGTATCAGTCACAGCTTTTCAAGATACTTAGCTTCCTGTCCCTTGTCTACCTCATAGGGAAGATTCGTCTGTAATTTATTAATGTAGTTGGTCAAAGAATCTTAATTATTTATAATTGAGTGTCCAACACTCACAAGGAGGAAGGGTTGTTTTGCAAAATATAGCCTTGATGAGATATCTCCCTGAAAGATTAGGTTTCATTTTCTCTTCAGTTTGATAAGTCAAAATAATAGCGTTACTTGACCAATTTTCTTCTTTTAAAAAATTTTAACAATTTGCCAATTGTCTTAGAAAATTACTTTTTTTCCTCAAATATTAACCCCACTTATTTCCAGATTTTACATTTTTAGAGGATTTGTTTTCAGTACATTTCAACTCTATTTGAATTTTTAAAATATCATATTTTATCAAAACAAAATTATTGAGTAATCTTTAAAAATACAAAAAGAAAAGTATCTTTCAATTGCTTGTCTTCATTCTCAGACAAAATTATTATTGACTTGGGGAATGGTCTTGTTTGGTTATTGCCTTGATTATATTATCAAAATTATAATCATAACATTATGTAACTCATGATAAAGAACTTTGTAAAAGCTTCAAGATGCCCAGTATATGTAAAAAATTTAATAAATTCAGTGTCATTAGTTCATAACTTAAGCATTTAACTGGGTGTTAAAGGGGGACCTTGTTTGAATTTTATGAACTACTGGAATATGTTGATGATATACATAAACCATATTGTGTGTGTGTGTGTGTGTGTGTGTGTGTGTGTGTGTGTGTGTATATACACATATATATATATAAATAAACTGGCCAGAAAATCAGATCATGACATCTATGAATTTCTCAATGATCTGTGATTTTATGATTCTCAATGATTCAGTGGTTCTATGGACTGGTCCTATTAGTTGTGTCTGATTTGCAAGAAAAAAAAAAGTTGTGTCTGATTTGTTTATTCTTATAGAATATAAGAAGAATGTACCTTTGCACTGTATCTCTCAGAAAATATATCCTATTTTCTACAGAGAAATAAGTAAATTGTCCAATTCCATCTAAGTCTATCAATAACTTCCATATGATTTGGAACCCTGGAGTGCAAAGAGGATTATTCTGGACAGCTAAAGTTTCCATGTAAACAAAACTTTAAAAAGTAATGATTTTAGTTAGTTTCTCACAAATTCCTATGCTTATATTTCTCTGAAATATTATATGATATTGAAAAGTGCCCAGTAATAACATAACTTATATCCTAAACATAGTAAATTTAAAGGTCAAAGTTGAAAAGGCGTCATGTATGTCAGAAGTGACAACAAAAAACCCACAATGTACAAAAGTATATGTTTAAACAAGCAGTTTTATTTTATGGAACATACAAAAGACTACTTGGGAAAATGCATTTTATATGTTAATGAAAAATGAGGTCAGTTAGGTTAATCAAGTTTACTTATTAGCATTGATAGTAAGGCTGAGATGTGGAGATTGTTGTAATAGGAAATAAGGAAACCTAGATGATTTTTGATGAGAGACCTGGAAAAAAAAAAAAAAGAGTTTAGAATAATAAATCAGCCTGGGAGAATCTAGGTGTGAGTGTGTATGAGTAGCCATAGGGGTGTCTTTTTAACTGTTTTTAAATTTTAATTTTCAAGGTGAGGTTGATGATTTCCACTGATACTTGGGTGAAATAGACATAAACCAGGACTTCATCAAATATATAAAGGCCAGAATGCCAGACAAAAAAAGAGTAGGGTGAAGTGATATTCATACAAAAAAATTGCCACATTTGGATGAAAGAAAATGGTAATACAAAGATTATTGTAAATTTTGGCCCAAATGAGTTAAATAATTTTAGGACCTAATCAAGAGTGAAATCATTCAGATGTAGTGTTACTTTAGGTTTTGACCAAAAGTTCAATCTTACATATGTGGAAATTATTATAATGAGGAGGCACATATATAAGAGGAATTATAATAGAGAATAGTTATAACCAACATTAACTATTTCTATTACAACTACTGTTTTAACATCTTTATTTTCATTAATTCATTCAATCTCTCCATTAGCCCTAAAAGACACATAATACCACTATCCCGATTAATAGATGACAATACTAAAGTACTTAGAGTTAGAATAATCTCCATGACACAGCTTGTTAATGACAAACTTGAGATTCAAACCAGAAAGTCCAACTCATGAGCCTGTTCATTTTATCACTAAATTACAGATGCAAGGCTGGTAGGATTTTAACAGGGAAATATATCTAGAGAGACATTAAGGGTCAGGGCGCAGGGCAAGTGAGGGTCCTATGGCCCAAATTTAGGGAGACATGTGCATGATCCTGAAAGAAAGTCTCTTTAAAATTTAGTCCTTAGAAGACTTGCTCTCAAATAATTGTGGTCCTGAGTCAAAGACCTGAAGATACTTAACATGGACACATACTTTATAAGATTAGCAGTGTACAGGTAAGAGGAAGGATCTAGGAAGTAAATCTCAGATGTCAACACAGGGTCAGGAAAAGACCCAGAACACGAGAGAGTTGGAATCCTGAAAGAGTTAGGGGTCAAAGTGAGACAATTTTCAGAAGCAAAGATTGATAAAGAGTTTGTTCCAGTTATAAGTTCTGTGTTACAAATTGCCTCAAAATTTAGTGACACAAAGAATTTATTGATTTTATTGAATTTGTGGGTCAGAAGAATTGATACAAGCCATGGTGGGTTTAGATCATCTTTGTTCCATGATGTTTGCAGCCTCCTCTGGGAAGAAGCAAAATCTGGAGGAACTTAGAAGCTATAATCTGGAATCATCTGAAGCCTATTCACTCACATCTGGTAATGGAGCCTGGCAGTCAACTAGGACATTAGCTGGGCTTCTAGTCTGGAACACTAGACACAGCCTTGAATTGTGGGCTCTTATAGCATGGTGGCAGGGCTTGAAGGGAAAGTATGCCAACACAAAGAGCCAGGAAGAAACTACATTCCTTTTATGACCCAGCTTTGGAGGTCACATAGCATCATTTTTGTCACATTCTATTTGTCAGAGTACTCATAGTCCTGCCCAAAGGGAGGGAAATAGACTATCACTTGATGAGGAGTGAAATGTTCTCAAAGAGCATGGAGGAATAGAAATGAGATTTTTGGAAAATGCAGAACCTGTAAAATCATCTATAAAGGATGGCATGAAACATGCTCAAAAGAATGGCAAAGCTGGTTCATTTGGCCTTGGATTTGAATTAATTTATTTCAGCATAATCATGGATAGAGGGCTCTTGCTTAAGAAAAGTTATGGACAACTAATATACGTTGGTCACTCATTTGAGAATTCTGGTGGCTAGAGAATAGCAGTTGGAAAGTAGAGCAAGATTGAGTATTTCTCAAAAGTGATCAGGAAGTCCTCAAATATTCAGTTAAAAACAAACTTTGTGATACAAATGTTAGACAGAAAGAAGAGGTAAAGTTTTCTGGAGGAAGGAAAAAATGTTCTTTGTGTTCTTACAATAGACTGTGATAGGTGTTTCAGGTGTAATCTCATTGAATCCCTGCAACATGGTAACTACATTTTTTTTCTTTTTTTCCAGGTCTTTATTTATATTACAGTTAACAGTGTAGTAGTAGATTCAAATATACAATATAGTGATTCAACATTTCCATACATCACCCAGTGCTCATCACAAGTGCCCTCCTTAATATCCATCACCTATTTAACCCATCTTCCTGTCCACCTCCCCTCTCACACATATTTTAAAACTTCTTCTATATATAGAAAATGGAAACTGTCCAGTTCTGATTATTTTATTAATTTATAGATTAAGCAATAGAGTTGGATTTATGGTGGGCATGACTCTAAAGTTTGTATTCTTCAACTGATGTGTGAGGTACCTGAAGAGAACTACAATCAGATTGGGTCACTGTGACAATGGCTTTCCTAAAATTATTTTGCAATAAGGTTTTCAGTCCAATATCACTGGTTCATTATGCTTCTGGTTCAGACTATATCTCCTTTTATTTTTCCACTGTGATTAGTTAGACAGAGTATAAATTGAAAGTAAATAACAGACCAGTAAGATATTCTCATAAATATTTAGAATTGGGTGAGAAGGTAGTATGCATGTATTAATAAGAGTAAACACTTAGAGTAAGGGAAGGAAAGAAGAACTGTTGAGAAGCAAACAAACTAACAAAACCAATATAAAACAAAAAATAACTAGTGATTTCTTTCAATTTCTAGACATTGTGCTCAGAAGTTGGTTCCACAGAAATGCTGCTATACCCTTCTCAGGTTTCTGATGTCTGTGGTATAAAAGGGAAAGGTGTATTGTCCAAAGTGACTCATCTAGGTAAAGCTGAACCACAGTTAAATTCACAATATTCAAACTCCAAAGCTCTTTTCATGTTGCCTTCTTTGAGAAATAAAATGGTGACTTTACATTAAGAAAAATGTTTAAATAAAATTTTTAAATAATCTTTTATATTTGTCAAGTTGGTACTGATGTCTTACATCTCAAATTACAGAAATCAATTTATAACAATTGGCCATGGCTGTCAAACATTTCTACACCTCTTTCAAGCAACAGCACTTGTAACTTTTCTGTGCAACTGCCCCTTTTCAAGGATGTTTGTATAGTGATCAGCCTAGGAAGATGGAGACTTGCCTCCCTCTGGAGAAGAGAGAAAGGGAGGATTGTTTACTTTCCAGTATAATAAGGATCATATCTCCCACCAGGGTAAATGTTGGGCAACTTTTCTTGGAGCCTAGTAAAAAAGATTCGGATTCCCTAAACTCAGGGTTCCTTAGCTATAGCATGAATTCACTGCATGGATAGCACCTGGGTCTCTCTACTTTTCCTCTGTGGAAGTAAGGTGGGAGCAACAAAGAAAATCAAAATGGATACAAAGCTAATGCTATGCTTTTGCCATGAACAAACATCTTTGTTTCTGACCCAGGGGACTTGTGTCTTCTCTCAGGGCAGTGAAACTGTGACATGCAACTTTGTTAGCTTCTGAGTATGTAAAATCTTTGACTCTTCACAGATATTTTACAATAGATATAATGTATGTTTTCCATGTGGAAATAAATATTTCACTATTTAATTTTTCCTTTTATAGGTATCTAATTTTTAAGAGAAATTTGAAGGTTATTTTGAATTTCTCAAGTAAGGCAGGAAATGAGTCCACAAGATAAGAAAGAATAAACATGAGGTAGGAAAAAAAATAATAAAAGCCATAGGTGACTATAAGAAAATATTTTACAACTAAATCTAACTTCTATGCATCCATATCTATACAAACATCTATCCATCTTTATGAAAATGGCAAGAGTTCATTCTTTTTGATGGCTGCTAATATACCATTGCATGTATATATCACATCTTTATCCACTCATCTGTTGATGGACATCTGGACTTTTTCCATACTTTGGCTATTGTGGACACTGCAGTTATAAACATTGGGGTGCAAGTGCCCCTTCGAATCTCTATGTTTGTATTTCTTTGATAAACATCTAGTAGCACAATTGCTGGGTCATAAGGTAGTTCTACTTATAACTTTTTGAGGAAACTCCATACTGTTTTCCAGAATGACTGCACCAGTTTGCATTTTCACAAACAACATAAGGAGGTTTCCCTTTCTCAGCAAACTTGACAACATCTGTTTATTGACTTGTTAATTTAGCCATTCTGACTGGTGTAAGGTGGTATCTCATTGTGGTTTTGATTTGCATCAAAAAAACACCAAAAAACCGTTATTTGATTCCCTAATGTGGAGTGATGTTGAACATTTTTTCATATGTCTGTTAGCCATTTGTATGTCTTTCGAGAAATGTCTATTCATGTTTTCTGACCATTTCTTAACCAGATTTTTTTGTTTGTTTGTTTGTTTTGGGTGTTGAATCTACACATAATATACAGAGTTTGTGTCAGATAGTGAAGGAAAGAGTGATGTTAGGGAATAACTTCACCCAATTGATCAAATTAAAATTTTCCAGGGGATTTCTTTTTTCTTTTGTTCTTGTGTTTAGAAAATGAATACTCAGTAACTCTTTAACTTAAAACTAATGACTGAATTCCATAATATGCAAATATCACTGGAAGAAGATGGATATCTAAGAAAACCCCTCTCACTGACAAGTATGGGTTCTCAAATTAGTTTGCACAAGAGAGGAAACAGAAGCCTCCTCACATCAGTGTTTAAACATAATGATTTCCAAGAGTTAAACAGTTTGGAAAAGAAAATGTTTAATTTACACAATCTCTTCAGGTCAGAGTAAAAACAGTCCTGTGAGTACTGGAAAAAAATGCATTATGATTTCATTATGTATTTATATTTCTATCAGAAAATCAGTTGGAGTACAATTTCATGAAATAGGTATTTATATAAAGAAAAGAGGCATGCCACTAGAACATATTCTTGATTCATAGAGAAGAGAAAACCTAGGGTGTACTGGCCTGTGTGAATATTCTTAAAGGGTTATAGCAGATAATAATTGAAAGTCATGTGTGCCACACATCAGGAATATGACTGATCAGAAAATCACCTAGTGAGGACTCTAAATAGATGTATAGCAACCGCTACTGTCTATGGATCAGGGTCCCATCACTTCACCACGTCCAGAAAAATGGACTTTTCGCCATCTCTATTCAATGTGCTGCCCATGAGCCAGCAACCTATCTTCTCACTACTGCAAATGTAAATGTAGAAACTCAGGCTCCCCTCAGACCCACTGAATCAGAATGTTAACAAGATCACATACACAATAAATTTTGAGAAACCACTGGGTAAATAAATACCTTGATTCTGTCTCTCTCCTCTCTTTCTCAGTTGTCCACTCTAAGGAGAAATCTTTCAAAACTGCAAATCTTATCACAGATCTTCTAATGACAGCACATTAGCAGATAAAACCTAGACTCTGTGGTATTCTGTATAAGATCATCTAGATTTTGCTCCTCCCTTTCTCCAACTCCATGCCCCTTCTACCTGTTAAATTTCCCCAAAACCTAAGTGATAACATCTTTTTAGCATCCCCAGACCAAATACACGTGTATGTGTGCCTGCACACACATGTGCCCCATCATTTCAACACACTCAATTAGTTAGGGTTTGGTAAATATGACTTGCCATTGTGTGCCCACTTGTCTTCACACAAGATAATCCTGCTGTGTGAAATGACCTTTTCTTTTTTGTCTCTCTATTGGACCTTAGCTCAACTATCAATAATCTCTTTCATCTCTCCCACTCTTAGAAACCCTTTCGATCCTCTTAAGTCCTGAGGTCCATTTCCTTGTAGCCACTCACAGCCCACCTCCTTTCAGGCACAGTTGGTCCAATTATTTAATTTAATCCCATCTGCCTTCTCTTAATTCCTTCTGCTACTCTCACTCATAAACCCAAACAAGCAATTCTTCAACCGATTGTAGATTATTATTATTATTATTATTTTACCTCTTTCACATTCTACAGCTGTATCCTGGTTGTGTGCTTTGTTTATTTAGTTAGTATCATCTTCTCATTATCTCTAGTCCAAACCAGATTGATTCCAACCTCATTACATTGATAAGTTTGTTCCCCATAGCTGAAAGAGCACCTTTCTTCTTTTTGGGAAGTTAAATATTACTTGTTCTTAAAGATACAATAAATATTCCACCTTTTCCATAAAACAAGTTTTTTAAAATATATTAGCCTTATAAAATGGTAACATTAATAAAATATGGCAGAGTATTGGTTGCAAAACAACTCTGATGTAATAATATACTCTCACATTTTTCAGTACTTTTGTGTGCAGGTACTATATAGGTAAAGACACACACACACACACACACACACACACACACACACACACACACACACAC
>NW_019154162.1:1435976-1517005 GCF_002288905.1 Enhydra lutris kenyoni
TTTTTCTTTTCCTGCTTTTAGATTGAAAGTCATTTGAGGTTAGGGTTTGAGGAACCTGCACTCAGGATTATATTTCCCTGCATCCTCTTAACTGATCTTCCGTATTTTCTCTTGAATACAACAGTTCATTTTGTTTATCTCAATCCCCTTGCCTTGGATCTATCCTTGCTTCTTTCCTGTATTATTAAAATCAACTTCTTTTTTTAATTTATTAATTTAATTTTTTTTAAATTTCAAGATTTTATTTAAATTCAAATTAGTTAACATATAGAGTACTGGTGGTTTCAGGAGTAGAATTTAGTAATTCACCACTTACACACCCAGTGCTCATCACAACATGTGCCCTACTTAATGGCCATAACCTATTTAGCCAAGCCCTCTGTGGCCTCCTCTCCAGGAACCTTCAGTTTCTTCTCTGTAGTTGAGTCTCTTATGGTTTGCCTCCCTCTCTGTTTTTATCTTATAAAAATCAACTTCTAATTTCCCATGTTGCTTCCAACCTTCAAACTCCTTTTCAAGTATGTCCTTGTTATTTTCTTGCCCTAAATTTTTCTGTGTGGCTTATTATTTCCAGAATTTAGCATCAACTAGTTAGCAAGAAACATGAAGCCCAGAATGATGTCACGCATGTTGTAGGTCTTTTTTTTTCTTTTCTATGTGTGCAAGGACCCTCTCAACTGCAATGACCTTGAGTTCTCAAATTAAGTCAAACCATTTTTCCAGTTTTTTCCCCGAGATCATATGTTCTTTTGTTTTGTTTTTGGTTGTTTTGAAACAACCATCCTCTCTTTATCTGTCTCCTGAGCTTTCTTTTATATTCTTCCTTCAAGATGTAGCTAAATCTCTTGGAAATATTTTTTGTGCCTTGCAGGCCATTATGTACCTTTTTTTTCCCATTCTCTGATGTCATGATGTATTACTGATGCTTTTTATACTTGCCACAATGTTGCAACAATTAATTGCTAGGCTGAGTCCTTGGCTACTAGAAACATGTGTTTCTTTTCTTGTCTTTTTCTTTTTTTTAATTACTTTATTTGGTGGTAGGGGGGCACAAGGAGAGGGAGAAAGGATCTTAAGCAGACTCTACATTCAGTCCAGAGCCAAATGGACTGGATATCACAGTCTAGATATCACAACCTGAGCTGAAATCAAGAATCCCTCACTTAAGCAAATGTGTCACCCAGGATCCCTGTGTTTCATTTTAATACTACAAAAGATGGAACAAAATATTTGCTGAAAAAGTGAATGAATGATATTCCTTTCTTACATTCTTAGAACTTCCCCTCAGGTAAAATATTCAGCATTATAAGTTTTGTCTGATGGGTTCCACTATGAACATGAGGGTAAGGAATATTACTGTTATCTCCTTTGTATCAGTTGGTTATGCTGAATAACTTTCCAAGCAGGGTTTAACTGCCTCATAAATGCATGATTCAGATTTTCTGAATACTACATTTTCTCAATATCTTTCTCTCTCTCCTCTCCCACCTCCTTTTTCTCTCTCCCACCTACTTTCTCTTGTCTTTCTGCAATGACAAGATTGTACTGAATTTCTTGTTTGACTCAGAAAATTATTTTCTCATTTTGCTTCATTTGTCTACTTTCTGAGCATCATATCTGAACTGTTCTCATCTTGTCATTTCTCTGAATCAATGAATCTTAAAATGGAAAAGATAAGAGTAATGTTAGGAATAATTGAATCCTAATCTTTCATTTTGGGAGATGAGGAAACAAACATATTGAAGGAAGAAAAAGATGGAAACATGCCCTAGAATTACAGCCTGACCCACTGTGGTTGCTCTGTGCCATTTGTTTTGGTGACTGCCATCTGAAACCCTTGCCTGTTAGAAATCCCTCACTTAAAAGTCAGAGTTTGGAATTTGTCTCATACTCCAGAACTGAAAATACCACATATTTTTAAAGCCTTCCTGGATGCTAGGAAGGTTAAGGCTCCAGCATCAGATGCACTCACCTTAGATTTTAAGTTGGAAGCTAGTAATATTATTAAAGTGGGGCTCCCTAATTTCTGTGAGAGAAGAGGCAACACCACTGACTGTCCCAAAGCCACATTTTCAGTCATTTCTGGCCTAAGTATTTCTCTCTTGTAAACATTTATTTTTTAGTGATAAATTAATAAAACAATACTTTTCTCACTAAATATATATATAAATATATTATATATTTATATATAATATATTATATATATTATATTATTATATTATATATTATATATTATATATTATATATATTATTATATAATATATATAATATATATTAATATATATATTTACACATATATATATTCTCTTCTTTTCTGTAAATATCACCCCTTTGTGTATATGCATCTTATTTCTTTATTTTTTCATTTATTTGTTGCTGTTACATTTGTTTTTCTTAAGTATGTGTGGAATCTCTAGATATTCATTTGTAGTTATGGATTAAAAGCAATACCCAACTAAGAAACCGTCATGAACTTTCTCTGTACCTGAAAAGAACATAGCCGAAGGCACCATGCTTCCTGATATCAAACTTTATTACAAAGTTACTATAAGTAAAACAATATGGTATTGACATAAACACACACATATATCAATGGAAAAGAATAGAGAACCCAGAAATAAACCCATTCATATATATTAAGTTATCTATTACAAGGAGTCAAAAATATAGAATGAGGAAAGGATAATCTTTTCCACAAATGGTTATGGGATAACTAGATATTTACAAGCATAGTAATAAAACTCGACTCTTACTTTACACCATACACAAAAATAAATTTGAAATGGATTAAAGATCTCAACATGAAACCTGAAACTGCAAAACTCTTGGAAGAAAACACAGGAGGTGAACTACTTAATATCAGTCTTGACAATGATATTTTTCAGTATGACACCAAAAGCAAATGTTACAAAAGAAAAATCAGCAAGTGGAATTATATCAAACTAAAAAAGCTTCTGTTTTTTTAGTTTGATATAGTTTCTGAAACTATAAACAGTTTCAGAAACTGAAAAGAGTTTCTCTTCAACTGAATGGATAAAATGGGAGAAAATACTTGAAACTATATAACTGATAAGGGGTTAATATTCAAAGTATATAATGAACTCCTACAACTCATCAGAAGAAAAATCCCACAATCTAATAAATGGACAGAGAAACCGAATATAACTTTTTTCAAAGAAAACAGAAATAACCAACTAGTACACGAAAAGTTGCTCACATCATTAATCACATGGGAAATGCAAGCTCAAACCATAATTAGATATCACTTCACACCTGTTAGGATGTCTCTTATCAAAGAGACAGGAGATAACAAATATTGGCAAGGATATTGAGTAAATGGAACCCTTATACATTCTTGATGGGAATGTAAAGTGGTACAGTTACAATGGAAAACAGTATGAAAATTCCTTAAGAAGTTAAATTACAGAACTACCATATGATTCAGAAAGCTCACATCTAGGTGTATATCCAAAGGAAATGAAGGCTGGATATCAAAAAGATATTTACATTCCCAGGTTTAACTCACTGCCCCTCAATGGCTGGATGGATAAAGATAATATGGTATAAACATAACGATGGAATATTATTCAACCATGAGAAAAAAGGAAATCTTGCCTTTTGCAACAACATGTTTGGAACTTGAGGGCATTATACTAAGTGAAATGAACCAAACAGAGAAAGACAAATACTGTATGAGCTCATTTATTTGTTCACTCTTAAAAAAAGAAAAAAAAAGAAAAAGAAATACAAACCCATAGAAACAAAGTTGAAAAATAGATGATAACGTGACAAGGACCAGGAGGTGGGGAAAATAAGAAGTTGGGAAAGAGGTACAAACTTTTAGCTATAAGGTGAATATGTTCTGAGGACCCAATGTAAAAGATGGTGACTCGAGTTGATAACACTGCATTGTATAAGTGAAATGTGTTAAGGAAGTAGAACATAAATGTTCTCACATATACACAAAAGATAAATACATGAGGTGATTAATGTATTAATTAACTAAATGTGGGGAAATCTATCATAGTGCATGGATTTATCAAATCACCATGACTTACACTTTAAATATCTTGCTATTTTAAATGTCAATTATGGTTCAATAAAGTTGAAATTTAAAATTTAATAAAATAAGAGAAATAAGATGACATTATATAATTTCTGGGATTCTTTTCAGCTCTTCCTCTTATAATGTAAACTAAAAAAATGTTTTCATAAATTGGAAATCTTTTGTAACTCATGACACTGTACCAGTTAATTCAAAGAGTAATTGTCCCTGCCAAGATGGATTGTAATAATTTCACTTTGAATATCAAAGTCCTACAAGAAGTTAAATGTCTTGGAATCAAAAGACCCAAAGACATTCAGTGTCACTGTAGCAAACATCAAATGCAACCCCAGGAAAATATTTCATCATGAGTCATAAAGATCTGTTCTGAGCCATGAATTAGATTTAGAGGGAGATGGTAAACACAATTTGCTTTCAAGTTTTATATCTTCAGGATACTCATTTTCTCAGGTGTTAATATGAAGAGATGTAAATAGCCCAGGAACTACTTTTGAAACACAAGCTATAAAATTAATGATCTCTGCCAAAGATTTTCACATTTCTCATCACGATAAACAAATTGGACATAAAACAACCTGGCTGGATGTGCCTTTTTTGGTAGAGGAGTGTGTGTGTGTGGTGGAAGTATAGAGTAATAGGTAGTGATAGAAACTTTTTAAGAAAGAGGGAAAGGAGAGGAAAATAAATAGGGCTTTAAATTATATTGGTTTAAAAATGACAGGTGCTCATTCGAAAATCTAAAAGGCAACTAGCCAAGACAATCAAAATCATGGCTTCATGAGTGGATGTTAGTTTCAAAAACATACCATTGGTGAGATAATAGGAAGCCCAATATAAGAGATATGAGGCTGGGGACCTGACAGCTTAGAGTTGACTGCTCACTGAGGTGGGGCCTCTGCCAAGGTAGACCTATTTATAATTTATTTCTCTGCTTTGCAATCGGCCAATTGTTCACAATGACAGAAAGTGGCAGGACTGCACAGAGTTTACTAGAGGCAAAAGTTAGGGGCCAAAGTCCTTTACAAGAAGAGAGAACAAAGAAAACATATCCTAAGCACATTAGGAACATCTGGGTGACCCATTCGATTACCACCCAGCTCTTGATTTTTGACTCAGGTCATGATCTCAGGATTGTGAGATCTAGCTCTGAGTCCACCTCCCTGCTCAGTGGACAGTCTGCTTTATTCCCTCTCCATCTGCCACTTCCTCCCCTGTTCTAAATAAATCTTAAAAAAAAATTATAAATTTATTTTTTTTCATTTTCTGCAAAAAATAAAAGACATAGAAAAAAAATAAGGTGATCTCAGGGTTGGTTATGAGATCGAGCCCTAGTCAGGCTCCTTGCTCAGCACAGAGTCTGCTTCTCTCTCTCTCTCTCGTTCCCTCTGAAATAAATAAATAAATAAATAAGCTTAAAAAAAATCACTCAAATTTCTTAACTTTTTTTTTTTCCTTTCTATTAGGAAAGAGTGCACACAAAGATAGCATATATACACAGGTACTTTTAAAAATATATACAGATACACAGTGATAGATAAGATTTCTATTTTCCCATGGGATTCAATTTGGATGCGTTTATTTTTGTACAGATATTTATCATTTATTGTAGGAAAGCCATCTATAACATAGGGATGGCTTATTGGAAGTATTTGTGGCCTGAATCTACATAACTATAGGTGCATTTGAATTTTTCTGTGCTGATAAATATGATGGAAAATAATCTCTAAAAATGAATGAATGAATGAAGGAATGAATGGCAGAAAATTTTCTCAGTAAGGAACCATTTCTGAAAGAATATTAATTTACTTGATAGTAAATCTAAAAGCTTATCTATGCCTCCAGAGAATAACAAATCCAACCTCTGTTTAGTTCTTAATGTGCAAAACTTGGTTCCAAGGATCTTACATAAATTTACTCCTCAGAAATAAGTACTATTATTTTGTAGGTGGTATAACTGTGAAAGTAAGAGGTTACATAAACTTACCAAAGCCCCTTAGTTATCCAGAGGTAGAGCCAAGATTTGAACCAAAACAGTCTGTTCTCTGGTCCTCAGCTCTGGAAGGATGTGCACAGTGAATGCTTCAAGGAATGGTGATTATATGGAGAAGAATGTAAAGCAAATTGGAGCTAAACACGTAAATGATGCTTCCTCCCCTACTGTTCACTCTCCATATCCTCCATGCTTAAAATATTAAATAACTGTCATGTGATCCCTAAGGAATGAACATGGTAAAAAAAAAAGATGTATGGATAAATAGGGCTTCTCTCTTTGGCAGAGATTTAATCTTGAAAAAGAGACTTAAGGTGGATTTTATCCAATACATGAGCTTCTCATAGAGATGAAATTCAGAATATTCCAATAAATTTAATTATGGAAAGAAAACAATAGGTATCAAGCAACTACTTGGTCCCAGATGGGAGCATTAACCTTGTGAAAGTGATTGTTATTGCTATCTTAATTTAACAGACAAGGTCATTTCATTCCTGAAAGTTTAAGTAACTTGAAAAAGAGTGAGATTTGCATCAGAAAACATATAACCCTCGAATTCTACTGTCTTCCGTTAGGGAAAATACTATTATCACCTGTGAGCTGTCTAGTGAATAGAACCAATCTGTGGCACAGAGTCTGCATTTACCATCAAGTAATTAATATTTGTGCCGATGTGGTTCAGTACTGGGAGAATTTTCTGCCATCCATTCATTCATTCACTGTAATACTTGGTGTAGTTTGAGCCATGATCAAGGTGTAAGAGTGTCATTCTTGCCAGGCTGTCTAATAGCACACAGATGAAACTCCCTCCGTGTAGGCTAGGGGAGCGCGGGGTACTTGTGATTGTGTGGGGAGATGGTTTGGGAGTGATAGGGAGGAGGGTGAGAAAAGCTGGTTTCTTCTGCACCTTACCCTGTGCTGCTTCTCTCTTCCGTCTGGATTGGGTGCCACAGGGAAGATAAGAACATGGAAGATCTCATCTGATTGCAATGGTTGTTTGGGGAACCTCTGCCTCAGTCAAATTCTTCAACCTTCTCCTCTGCTCTGCAATTCAGGACAGCTGGAGCCCTTTGACTGTCTATCCGGTGAAGATTTGATTTCTGGCAGGGCTTGATCTCAATGGAAGACAATGAAATAAGATTTAGACCAAGAGGATGGGGGTAAACCTTCATGTTTCTTTCCCTTCTTTTTGGTTCAGGAGATAGTTCTTCTGTGGCCCCATCTCCTGTTTAACAAGCCCACTGAGGTTCCAGCCTCTGCTTGGTGATAAGGATCTTGGGCTGAAAATCCTCACCTCTTGTCATTGTCCTTGGCAGTATCAATGGCTTCCAGCTATTGTTAACCTCTGAGCTCTTTACTGTGGCCTACATAGCCTCTGAAACCTCCAGTTCTTTTTTGGCCTCTGTTTCTTGCTTGGTTCCTGGCAATACAATTGGAACAGATATTATCTTGCCGTGCAGACTGGTTTATGATTGAGGATGTTTTGCTTCATGGCTGGAGGGTGTGGCTTCACTACCTCTTTTTTGAGGGCTACCATTGTAACCCCTAAGTGCCCATACCTAAAAGACTACCCTCTTCAGACAGACAGTTTCTACAGAGGTTAACTATCAAGAAAAACTCTTCTTAAAATGGAAGTTCTCTGAACGCCTGGGTGGCTCAGTTGTTTAAGTGACTCAGGTCATGATCCCAGGTCATGATCCCAGGGTCCTGGGATCAAGCCCCACATTGGGTTCCCTGCTTAATGGGGAGCCTGCTTCTCCCTCTCCCTCTGCTGCTCTGCCTTCTTGTGCTCTCTCACTCTGTCAAATAAATAAATAAAATCTTAAAAAAAATGAACGTTCTCTTCAAGATGACCCAGTCAAGCTTCCATCTGTGGAATCCAAAACCAGCCCATTCTGAACCTTTACCTTTGTCCAATACATTTAGAAGTGTTGCTTGCTCCCTGTCAACCCTCTTCAGAATCTTGAGTCATCCTCTCAAAAAAAACTTTCCCAGGGATCAAAATGGGATTACTTCACAGTCCACATTTCAAGGAGCAAAGGTGAAGCTCGGTGAGGGTTTTCTTGAAACTCTACACATATGTATTGAGGTGAAGAGAAACCACCTCTCCTGTTCCTCCTGTTTCTAGGGGTTGAGGGAGATGAGAAGCTACAATCTACCAATATACCAACAATTCTTGGAAAAACGCTAACATAGGGGGAAAAAAAAGTTAATACCTCATATCTACCAGTCTTCTGGAAAACCAAACCAAACCAAACCAACCAAAGTAAAAAGTCAAAGACAAATGAAAGATTGGGAAAACCTTCACAATAAAGTACAGCTAAGTAGTAACATCTTTAATAAATAGCCATATAAATGTCACTTCATCAGTGGTCTAGCACATTGCTTTGGCATGTGGGCATATTTGGAAACTCTTGTTTTCCTCTTAGCCTTTTAGTTATCATCAAAAACAAGGGACTAAGAGTCCCATTCTGTATCCATGCTTCATATTTTTAAGCAATACATGTACATATTATACAATTGATACAAACTAGATACATAGTGAAAATTATCCTTCCTTGCACCTGCCTTCACCTTCCCCTCTCACCAAGGTGACACTTCCTATTGTTTTCTTGTGCCCACCCAGGATATTCTATGCATTGAATATAAATTTATTTTTGTGTTTTTTTTAACCAATGCAACATATTATACAAGTTGTTTCATCTCTTATTTTTAGTTTGCATTGTATAGTTTAGAGATTTTTTTTTTTTAAAGAGAGAGAGAGAGAGAGAGCCTGTTGGAGAGTGGGAGAGGAGGAGCAGAGGGTGAGGGATAGAGAGAATCTTAAGCAGACTCCACACCCAGTGTAGAGCCCAATGCAGGGCTTGATCCCAGGACCCTGAGATCACCACCTGAGCTGAAATTAAAAAGGACACTTAACAGACTGAGCCACCCAGGCACCTCTACCTTAAGGTTTTTCCACATTGTACAGAGATGCCTCATTTTCTCCCACAGCAGTATGAACTTCAGTTACATGTATTTATCATACAATCTTTAACAAGTACTCTACTGATGCACATTCTGATGGTTTTCATTTTTTGTAATGCACACACATACTCAACATGCAACCTGTACTTTTTTCAATTGCATATATTTGCAGAAAACATTCACAGATATAGGTTGTGCCAAAGTTTATGTGCATTTTAAAGGTTAATAAAGATTGCTATATTGTCCCAAGGGTTACTGTTTTATACCTTACCCAGGAAAGTAAGATAATTTGTTTCTTTATCAAACCATGAGTTGTAGTATGAACTTGTTCAGAACTTACTACTCTTAAGTGATGAATTACAGTATAATTTTAATATGAACAATTCTTATTTTCAGTGAAATTTTGCATCTTTACAGCTACCTAAAACAATTGAATTTCATTCTCTGAACTGTTGGTTAACATCTTTTGTCATTTTTGTAAGGTACTCATTAAATTGCTCTAATAACTCTTATGGCTGTTTACTTATTAAAAATGTTATCTACTTATCTGTGCTATGAATTAGAAAAGTGTTCCTCAATTTTTAATTTTTCTTTTGACTTTGTGTTTTTTAAATACATGGAATCCTTTTTAACTTCAAATTATAGGGGCACCTGGGTGGCTCAGTCTGTTAAGCATCTGCCTTCAGCTCAGATCATGATCTTGAGGTCCTGGGATCAAGCCCACATCCAGTTCTGAACTCAGCAGAGAGTCTGCTCCTCCCTCTGCCCCTTCATGCTCTCTTTCTCACACTCACTAAAATAAATAAATAACATTTTTAAACTTCAAATTTATAAAACTTCAAGAAGATTTTTAAAAATTTTCTGTCATATTTTGAGAGGGCCTCTTCATGCTAAATCATAAAATATGTTTTTACCTAAAGTATTTTATGATTTTATTTTTCATATTTAAATGTTTGTTCCATCCAGAATTTATTTTGCTATATAAATTTATCTTCTGGATGTCTACTCAATGTGTCAAAATCGTTTATTTAATAAAGTACTTTAAGGGGATGTCTGGGGGGCTCAGTTGGTTAAGCATCTGCCTTCAGCTCAATTCATGACCTCAGGGTCCTGGGATTGAGTCCTACATTGGGTTTTTTTGAGTTTGCTCATTGGGGAGGCTGCTTCTCCCTCTTTCTCCTGCTCCCCGTGCTTGTACTGTCTCTCTCTCTGACAAATAAATAAATAAAATCTTTAAATGAAATAAATAAATATAAACAAATGAACAAACAAACAATGTATTTTTAGGTCACTAACATTTCATTACCATTTTCATACACTAAATTTCTATATTTATTTATATTTCTGGACTTTCCATTTTGTTACTGTGATGTTTTATTTATTTCTAAATTAGCATCCTACTTTTCATTGTTGTAGCTATATAACTGGTTTTGGTATTGGCTTGGGCTAATTTCTGTTCAGAACCCCTCTATTCAGAATATTTCTGGCTATTAATGAGCTGAGATTTTATATTTATTAAGAATATTAATTAAGAATAGTTTATTTCTTTAAAAATCCACTAGCAGATTTCACTAGGAATTCATTACCTTTGTGGATGAATTTAGAGAAAATTTTAGACTATGATATTATTTTCTTATGTAAGGAAACAATATGTCTTATTGTTTTTCTTTGTTGTTGTTGTTCCTCAGATTAGAATTTTAAAGTTTCATTCATATAACTAGTGTATTTCTCATTGTTTACCTGTTTTAAAAATTGTTTGTATTACTTCAGAATATTGTAAAATACTTAAAAACAAAATAATGTATTGAAAAATACATTGAATGACAATGTATTCCCTCTACCCATATAATAAATAATTCCATATCAGTAAAAGCTTCTTGTTAACTCTTTGGTGCCTAGATTTTTGCATTTATCATATTTAGAAATGTATCTATTCAAGGCATATATCAGTGCTTGATACATTTTTATTGCTGGATAATATTCCATTGTATGAATGAATTTACCATGTTTGTTTTTCCATTTACAAGCTGATAACTGCTGTAATGTTTTCTAGGTTTTGATTACAACAAATAAGGCTGCTATGGAATCTATGTATGTACTTTTATGGGACATACACATTCTCCTTCCCCCTTGAGTAAATTCCTAAAATGTAATTGATGAACCATTTGGAAAATTTATATTTGGGCTTTTGAAAAGTTGTCAAATGTTTTCCAATGTGTACCATTTTACATTCCTACCAGCAATGAATGAGGGTTCCAAAGTCCCCACATCCTTATCAAAACTCTGTACTTTCTGTCTTTTCAATTACAGTCATTATTGTTGACTTATAATGGTAATTCATTGCAGTTTTAATTAACACTTCTCTAATTAATATTGATTTGGAACATCATTTCATGTGATCATTAGCTACCTATATATCTTACATTGGTGAAATGTGTATTCATATTTTTTTGTTTGTTGTTTAATTGAACTGTTTTCTTATTATTGAATTATTAGTTTTTATATACTCTGGATATGAGTCAAATACATAATTTGAGAAAAAAAGTTCCCTCCAGTCCTAAGAGACTGTGGTTTGCCTTTTCATTTTCTCTCTTCCTCTCTTCCTTTCTTTCTTTTCCTTCCTTCCTTCCTTCCTTTCTCTTTCTTTCTTTTTTTTTTTCTTTCTTGATTTTATTTATTTGAGAGAGAGAAAGAGACCATGAGTTGGGGGAAAGGTAGAGGTAGAGGAAGAAGAATGTTCCATACTGAGTAGGGAGGTAGATTGGGTAGATTGAGCAGATTGGGGCTCAATCCCAGGACTCTGGGATCATGACCCAAGCTAAAGTCAGACACTTGACCCACTGAGCCACCCACGTGCCCTGCCTTTTCATTTTCTTAATGGTGTCTTTTGAAACATTACTACTTTTCTTCAATTGAACCAATTTTTTCATTTATAAATTGTGCTCTTAATGTTTTATCTAAGAAATCTTTGTCAAATTCAAGATCAGAACATTATTTCATATATTTTCTTTTAGAAATGTTATATTTGCTGGTCTATGATCCATGCTGAACTAATTCGTGGCTTAAAGATCTACAGGGATGCTTTTGCACGTGTATGTAATTATCCCAACACCATTTGCTACAAATACTGTTCTTTCCCATTGATTTGTCTTGACGCCTGTGTCAAAAATTAACTGACTATAAATGTAAGAATTTAATTCTTGAGTGTCAATTCTGTCCCATTGATCTATCTGCCTGATTCTATTAACCAAGACCATGTTGTCCTGATTACAATGTTTTTTTTTCTTTTAATTACTTAAAATTATTCAGTGTGGCTACAAATTTGTTTTACTTTTCAAAATCATTTGGTTCTTTTAGTGACTTATTACCTTGTTTCCTATATTTAGGATTAATTTGTCAATTTTTGCAAAAAGCTTTGTTATAATTTTGATGTGGAGTGCATTTTGTTTGTAGATCATTTTACACAGAATAGCAGATTTGGAATTTTTTAGTTTTGTAACCAATGAATGTAAAATATTTTTCATTCATTCAGAAATTATATTAAATTTCTCTCAGCAACATTTAGTAGTTTTTGATTTATAAGTCTTATATTTCTTTTGTTAAATTTTTTCATTAAGTTTCTTTTGTTCTCAATATTTGATTCTTCTTGGAGGATATGGTGAATGGAATTTTTTTCTTAAATTTATTTTTATTGCTCATTGATAGTGTACAGAAATACATTTTATTTTAATATTGGTCCTGTATCCTGCCACTATAATAAAATTGTTGATTTTTTTCTACCATTTTTTGTTGTGTATTTCTTAACGTTTTCTACATACATAATTATGGCATCAGTGAATACAGTATTCTTTTCTCCATATTGATGAATATCCTTTTTCCCTACTCACTTCCTTTCTTCTTCCTCCCCTTCCCTCAGGTATTGAGCCCAAGTAAGTTTATTCTTGCTTTGTCTTTCTAATGTGTTAACCCTTTCAAGGAAGTCCTAGTGATTTTTTTTTTTTAATTCTATTTTGTCTCATTCTATAATAGCCACTTTATTTCTTCTATGGTTACTATTTTTATAATATACATCATTCTTTTCCTTTAAAAGAAAATATTCTTGTTTCTTGGTATTTAAGGTTTGTTGCTTGAAGCAAACATATATTTAGATCTTGCTTTATTTTCCGCTTAGAATCCACCTAACTTTGACTGGTCTTTACTGCATTTACATTTAATAGGAATATTGTAATGGTTGGATATGCATTTCCCATTTTGTTATTTATTTTCTATATGCCTCCTGTATTTTTGGTTCTTATGTCTTTTATTTATTGTCTTCTTTTCTGTTAAATGCATGTATTTTAGAATAGAATGTTTTTGGGGTTTTTTGGATTTTTTGCATTGTTTTCTTAGCTATTTCTCTAGGAATTACAATAAGCCTCTAACATCACATTTTTTTCAAATTAATTCTGATGTAATTCTATTAAATTATAGAAAAGATCTACCTCCTGTTCCCACCTGTCTCTGCAAAGAATTGTAATAGATATAAATATTTAAATATGTTTTTTATAATGAAGATTTTAGATAAAGACAATCATAAACTTATTCACCAAGCAGCTAAGAGATTAAAAAATAGATATATTTGCTATCAGATATATCACTATCTACCAATTACTATCTAATATAGTACTATAATTATTGCTTATTTATTTATTATACAAATTATTGTATAATTTTTAGAGTGTTTAAGAAAATAATGAGGAAATACATCTTTGTAGTCTTTCATATTGTTACACATATGTATCATTTTTTTAAAGATTTTATTTTATTTTATTTTATTTTTATTTATTTGACAGAGAGAGATCACAAGTAGGCAGAGAGGCAGGCAGAGAGAGAGGGGGAAGCAGGCTCCCTGCTGAGCAGAGAGCCCTATGTGGGGCTCCATGCCAGGACCTTAAATCATGATCTGAGCTGAAGGCTGAAGGCAGAGGCTTTAACCCACTGAGCCACCCAGGCATCCCTATACCATTTTTAATTTTCCTTCTTTCCTTCCTTCCTTTTTATATTTGTGTTGCTAGGTGGTGCCACTTTCTTTCAGCCTGAAAAAACATGCCTTTATTATTTTTTATATGACAGGTCTGCTAGCAATAAATTCTCAGCTTTTTTCTTGGGCAGGGGGAGGTCTTTATTTTACCTTCATTTTTGATAAATGGTTTTCCTGCAAACAGAATTATTGGTTGATAGTCCATCCCACCCCAATGTTCTGCATATCTCTTTCTACTGCCTTGTGTCCTCCATTGTTATAAATGAGAAGTCACTTTTTAATTGCATTGGTACTTTCTTGTGTATGATAAGTGATTTTTCTCTAGTTGCTTTCAGGCTTTTTTCTTTGTCATTGGCTTTTCAATTTGACTTGGTGGATCTATTTGTGAATCTTTTTGTATTTATACTATGTAAGATTCATTGGCCTTCTTTATGGTTAGCAAAAAGTGATGCAAAATGTTGATTTTATGTTGTCTCTGATGTAGAATTATATCTTCTGTCAATATCCAGAAAACCATGGCAGACCAATTTGTTAGCTTGTAAGAAGTGTAAAAATCTCAGAGACTTCCCATTTTTTCACAGTACCTTATTGACATATGTGTGTGTGTGTGTGTGTGTGTGTGTGTGTTTGTCTGTGTGTGTGTGTGTATCTCCTGAACAGATCTACCCATTGCTGAGAGAGATGAGTTAATGCTTTGTGCTATATTGTTTGGGAGGGATATCTATAATTATTAAATGTTAATTACTTATTGAATACTTCTTCATTTTTCAAAGTTTTTTTTTCTTTTTGTCTTAAATCCAAACCAATGTTATATTAATATAATACGTTGCCTTATTTTTGTTTAAAGTAGTATGCTTCTGTCCTTCCCTTTATCATCATTTATTTTCAGAAAACATACTTTTTAGTTTCTCTTATGCACAATGTGCAGCTGCATTTCATTTTGTGAACCAGTATTTTAAATTAAGGATTAGCAAATTGTGGTCTCTAGGTCACACCTGGTTGCATCCACTCATGTATGCATTGTTGATTTTTTTTTTTTTAATAAGATGGTCAACTTAAATAGTTGTACTTGAGGTCATATAAATTTCAACACCTAAAATTTTTATTATCTGGCCCTTAATAGGAAAAAATCCAAGATAGAAAAAATTTGATAACTCCTCTACCTAATAATATTTTATGCTGAGCTTCTATATTTTATTCCTTTGTTTCTTTATGTTTAAAATACATTTTATGTTTCTTTTTTGTTACATATTTTTTTCTTTGTTATTTAAAATTATTTTTAAGCCTCTTTATGATGATGGTTTTAACCACAGGTTTCTGTAATATATCAAGATCTCTTCTACTTTAGACATTTGACCTTCTGCTAATGACTTCCTAATCTAGGCAATGTGTATATGGGTATGCTTTATAGTTTTCTTCATCTCCCATCACCCTTCTCGCTTCACCTTCAGTATGAATTTTTAGAGATTATTATTTTTAGTTCTTCATATTTTTACCTTAGTATGACTAATCTTGGATTTATATTCATTATATTATGATATCCCTGTTATTAAACTTGAGAAATTTATTGTACTTTATAATACTTCCACTATTCCTTTTTCTTCCTTTTTGATCTGTATTGGTCATACTATTTCTACATTCCTATAATAAGTAATATATGCATTCTGTTCTTCAACTATAAATCACCCAAAATTTTTCAGACTTAGTCATAAATTTAAGTTAATTTATTGTTGAGAGATATTTCATTGTTAATTAGGCACCTAGTGTTTCTGCTAATTAAATTATGTTCTATAGTAGTGTTTTAGTAAGAGCTTTATTCAAAATATACTGAGTCCTCATATATTCATTAATATTCATATATTGCATTTGATACGTGTGGCAGTTTGATATTGTGTGGCAGTCTGATTTACTATAAAATTCCTGAGACACTTTGTTTCCTAGAACTTTGGAGGTATTGTAAAAATGTCTCTTAAATTTTAATATCACTGTAAAAGTCTAAGATTTGCCTTAGTTGCTTTTATTTTTTTTAATCTTACATATAGCTTGATATCTTACTTTGCTTTAAATCCCTTGGTATTAGTTTGCTAGGGCTGCCATAACAAAATACCACAGACTGGGGTGCCTGGGTGGCTCAGTTAGTTATGCAACTCTTGATTTGGCTCAGGTCATGATCTCAGGGTCATGAAATTAAGCCGCACATTAGTCTTTGTACTCAGGTGGGGAGTCTGCTTGTGATTCTCTCACTTTCCCTTTGGCCCTCCCCCTGCTTGTGTGCACTCTCTCTAAAATAAATAAATAAATCTTAAGAAATTAAACAAACAGAACACAACAAAACAAAATGCCACAGACTGAGTGGCTTAAATAATAGTTCTCATAGTTCTGGAGGCTGGAAGTCCAAGGTTAAGGTGTTAATAGGGTTGATTTTTTACTTTTTTTTTTTTTTTTTGAGAGAAAGAGAAAGCACAAGTTAGGGGAAGGAGCAGTCAGAAAGGGAGAGAGAGAATCTTAAGCAGGCCCAGCATGGAGCTCACTGCAGGGCTACATCTTACAACCCTGAGATCATGACCGAGCAGAAACCAAGAGTCAGTTGCTTAACAGACTGAGCCACCCAGGTGCCTCAGGGTTGATTTCCTATGAAGCCTCTCCCTCACTTGCAGATGGTCACCCTCTTGCTGCATCTTTCCATGATTGTTCCTCTGTGCGTGGGCATCCTTTTAAGAACTTATATCCAAATACAACCACATTTTGAGTTACTGGGGCTTAAGGCTTCAACAGCCTCCAAAGTCAGTAATTTTAAGTAGCCATTGATAATTCAAAAATATAATATGTTAATGATCATTTTTCAACCTTCATTTTGTTTCTTTAGGGAAATAATATTTCCTTCAATCCCTAGGTTTAGGTCTTTTTCTTTTTTTTCCCTAAGATATTATTTATTTATTTGACAGAGAGAGAACACACAAGCAGAGGGAGCAGCAGGGGGAGAGAGAGAGAAGCAGTCTCTCCGCTGATCAGGGAGCCCAAGGTGGGGCTTGCTCCCAAGACCCTGGGATCATGACCGGAGCCAAAGGCAAAACACTCAACTGAATAAACCACCCAGGCACCCCTAAGTCTTTTTTTTTTTTAATAATTTTGAAAAGTTTTCTTGAATTATATCTTGGAATTTTTCAAATTTGATTCTTTTATTTCAAAATATAAAGTAACTATGAAAATGTGGCATCTCTCTTGCCTTTCCTAATATTTATTTCTAATTTTCTTTTTTTTTAAGATTTTATTTATTTGACAGAGAGAGATCACAAATAGGCAGAAAGGCAGGCAGAGAGAGAGAAGGGAGGGAAGCGGGCTCCCTGCTGAGCAGAGAGCCTGATGCAGGATTTGATCCCAGGACCTCGAGATCATGACCTGAGCCAAAGGCAGAGGCTTAACCCACTGAGCCACCCAGGTGCCCTATTTCTAATTTTCTTAATGTATTATTTGCTTCACCTTAATTTTCTATCTTTTTTTTTTTTTAATATTCTGTTCTATGTCCCTAATACTTTTAGAAGTGTCTGCTCTTTCTTTATTTTATATCTTTATTGGAATTTGTTTCTGTCATAGATTTTTGTCTTCCACATTTTTTAAACTGAGGTATCAGGTCCTGAATCATTTCCTGCTGTTATTTTTCACTATTTTACCAAACTTTGAATACCTCTGACTTTATCTCATTGTCTTACTAAAATTTTTGAATTGATATGTGGTTACCATTTCCCTCTATTTGTTGTTTTTGTAGTTGTTGTTGTTGTTAACTGATGAGTGTTCTCTGCTATTCTTTAGACTGTCCCTAACCTCCCATTTCCTTTAAGTGTTACCAGTAGTATCTTTGAACATTGTGTTGTTGACTATTTAGTATTACTCATCTTTCAATAAAGTTCCTTTTTGTATTAACAAATTGCAGGAGGTTCATAGAAAACAAAAACAAAACAAAACAAATAAAACAAAACATAAAAACAAGGAAGCATCCTAAACTGGAAGAAACTCTCTCTAGATCACAGTGAATTTTTATAAAATAAGTAATTGTCTTGCCCAGATTGCTTTGGCATTAACTTCTTCCCAGTTAATAGAAATCAGTGACTGTATTGCAGTGAGTTAAAATGAAAATATATCTTTTATAGCCTGCTTCACAGAGAGACTACTTCCCACTAAATGGCTTATCTGCGTATTCACTCAATCAGGTCTAACCTCTCCACTTCCTCATGAAATTCTTCTCCACTTCCTGTGAAATGTTTTGAAGAAACTTGGTTTTATTATTGGAGCAAACATCACACTGTCATTGTTTTAAAAATAATACTAATGTGACTCTTCCAGACAACCTACTACTCTAGAAAACTGCTCATGTTCCATGTGTGTCTGAGCTCTTCAGTTTTATTGTCATATCAAGTAACCATCACTCTTCTTTCTTTTTTAATTGAAGTATAGTTGACACACAACTTTACATTAGTTTCAAGTGTAAAAAATAGTGATCCAACAACTCTATACCTTATACTGTGCTTACCACAAGTGTAGCTACCCTCTGCTACTCTACAATCCCATTACAATACCATTGACTATATCCCCATGTGTCCTTTATCCCTTGACTTACTCACTCCTATATATCCCACTTCTCTTCACCTCTTTTTGCCCATCTCCCCCACCCCACTCCTTTCTTTTATGTAATTGTTAGTTCATTTGGCAGGTCCTTCTTGAAAATTATGAGGACCTTATATGTAAATTCTAATTTTATTGAAATTTTATTCAAGCAGAGGATTATAGGCTGATTTAAAAATTCTGTACTTCTGCACAGAAAAGGAAACAGTCAACAAAACAAAGAGACAACCCATGGAATGGGAGAAGATATTTGCAAATGACAGTACAGACAAAAGGTTGATATCCAGGATCTATAAAGAACTCCTCAAACTCAACACACACAAAACAGATAATCATATCAAAAAAATGGGCAGAAGATATGAACAGACATTTCTCCAATGAAGACATACAAATAGCTATCAGACACATGAAAAAATGTTCATCATCACC
The DNA here is from genome assembly GCF_002288905.1 of Enhydra lutris kenyoni. Classification (NCBI taxonomy): domain Eukaryota; kingdom Metazoa; phylum Chordata; class Mammalia; order Carnivora; family Mustelidae; genus Enhydra; species Enhydra lutris. Next base: position 1,455,069 of record NW_019154162.1, read on the forward strand.
AGCCATCAGGAAGATTCAAATTAAAACCACATTGAGATACCACCTTATGCCAGTTAGAATGGCCAACATTAGCAAGACAGGAAACAACATGTGATGGAGAGGATGTGGAGAAAGGGGAACCCTCTTACACTGTTGGTGGGAATGCAAGCTGGTGCAGCCACTTTGGAGAACAGTGTGGAGATTCCTTAAGAAATTAAAAATAGAGCTTCCCTATGACCCTGCCATTGCACTACTGGGTATTTACGCCAAAGATACAGATGTAGTGAACAGAAGGGGCATCTGTACCCCAATGTTTATAGAGCAATGGCCACAATCGCCAAACTGTGGAAAGAACCAAGATGTCCTTCAATGAACGAATGGATAAGGAAGATGTGGTCCATATACACTATGGAGTATTATGCCTCCATCAGAAAGGATGAATACCCAACTTTTGTAACAACATAAACAGGACTGGAAGAGATATGCTGAGTGAAATAAGTCAAGCAGGGAGGGTCAATTATCATATGATTTCACTTATTTGTGGAGCATAACAAATAACGTGGAGGACATGGGGAGATGGAGAGGAGAAGGGAGTTGAGGGAAATTGGAAGAGGAGGTGAACCATGGGAGACTATGGACTCTTAAAAACAACCTGTCTTGAAGGGGCAGGGGGTGGGAGGTTGGGGGAACAAGGTGGTGGGTATTAGGGAGGGCACGTATTGCATGGAGCACTGGGTGTGTTGCAAAAACAATGAATACTGTTACGCTGAAAAGAAATAAAAAAATAAATAAAGTATAACATATATGTTAAAAAAAATTCTGTAGTTATTTAAAAAATCCCTAGCCTCACCAAACTTTTTATTTTTCTTTCATAATTGACCTAACTTCTGTCCGTACATCATAGTATAAGCAATTAATAGCAGAGAACAAACAGTTTTATAAAGTACTGAGATTAGAAAATGCAAGCAAATTACAACTGAGTCTATAGTTCAGTTGTGAAAGAGAAGATTAAGTGTTACAATCTATAATATTTTTTCTGTTTTGACATTATCTGGTTCTGTTTCTACTATGTCTTATCCTTAAGAAGCTTATCACAACTGTTCAAATTATTTTTATGGAGTTTGTAAAAGATGGATACTGTTCCAAGAAGATATAATTTCTAATCTTCATAACAACTGTGCAAGGTAGATATTATTATCTCTATTTTAAAGATGACAAAATTAACGCTTAGAAAACAATGGAAGGATTTCATGTTTAAGTTGGTAGACTAAACATGCATATTAATCACATGAGAATTATATTAAAAGGAAGGAAAGAAAAGAAAAGAAGAAAAAGAAAAGAAAATCTAAAATGTCCATAATCTAGCATTAGCAGGTACTCATAATAGTAGGGAGGATGAAGGGGCTTAAGAACAGCATAATTTCTTACAAGTAAAGACATTAATCCCTCTGTCACTCTTCCAAGTCAGACAACTGCTTCATGGGAAAAAGGAAATATTTATTCCCTAGAGAAGACAAAAAAGAGGGTTTCTGGCCTGGAAATACCAGGCATAGGTAAAGGTAGTGATGCTAAAAGGCAAAATTTTAAAGAATACTTAAAAGTAAAAAATGAAACTAAGCACACATGCACACACACACAAAACAGGGTCTCAAACAAAAAATCAGGAAATCGAAAGGGATCTCATATTTTCAATAGAGGTTCTTAAAAGATAAAGAAGCTAAATTTTAAGCCCAGTACAAATGCCACCCAATCTGGCATTCCTAACTAACCAGCTTATTGATTTATTTTGATGGCACAATAAGCATGTGGAAGTCTATAAAATTTCACTTTGATGTACCTTTTCTCAGAAATGTACTAGAAGATATTCTCTACTTGCCAAAATATGAGAGAAAACAAAACAAAACAAAACAAGGGTTGGAGGGAGAAAAAGAATAGAATAGAGGGCTATAAAGCAAGAGAGAGAAAAGTGAAATTTCCATATTTATGTTGAAGAGATGTTTAAAATGCCACATATAGCTATTGAGTACTTGAAATGTCATTAGTCCCAAATGAGATGTCCCTAAGACAGGGGTTAGCAAACTTTTTATGTAAAGGTCCAGATAGTAAATATTTTAGGCTTTGCAGGCCAGACAATTCTGTTGTAACAGGAAGCAGCCACTGATGATAATAACAAATGGTGGAGAATTTGTTTTAATAAAACTTTATTTGCAAAATCAAGCAGTGGACAGGGTTTGGCTAACAGGCTTGTTGACCCATTCTCTAAGTATAAAATATATCATAGATTTCAGATTTAAGTACAAATTAAAATGGAATATATAATGTCTCAAATTTATATATTGATTATATACTGAAATGATCATTTTGAATATATTAGTTTACATAGGATATATTTTAAAATTAAATTTGCCAGCTTTAGTTTATTTTTTATATGTGGCTACTAGAACTTTAAACTTAGGTGTATAGCTTCCATTCCATTTCTGTTGGACAGTGCTATCTAGAATGATGGCTCTGCCTTTTGCATAGAGCTTCTAGTCTAGACTGAAGTCCTTTGGAGGATTCAGGAATCATTCATTCAAAAAATTAAAAGCAGTATAACATCAAATATGGTCAAACAAAATGAGAGAAGAATTAACTGAGAGAGATGATTTAAGATTGAACTAATTATAAGTTAAAACAAACAAACAAACAAGCAAACCACAAACCTAGGCAAATGGAAAACAGAAAGGAACAGCCATGATCCTCAAATCCAGGAAACTGAAAAACTATACTAGAACGGATAAATAAACATGTTATAATGTGTGCCTCAACTATAAATATATGCTTTGGCTTATGCCGTATTATCACAAAAATCCAAATACTGGATATCATTTTACTAGTTTCAGAGGTTGAATTTAGTGATTCATCAGTTGCAAATAACACCCAGTGCTCATTACATCAAGTGCCCTCCTTAATGCCCATCACCAAATCATCCCATAACCTCACCCACCTCCCCTCCAGCAACACTCAGTTTCTTTCCTAGAATTTAGCATTTCTTACGGTTTGCCTCCCTCTCAATTCCATCTTATTTTATTTTATTTTATTATTATTTTTTTAAAGATTTTATTTATTTATTTGTCAGAGAGAGAGAGGGAGAGAGAGCAAGCACAGGCAGACAGAATGGCAGGCAGAGGCTGAGGGAGAAGCAGGCTCCCCGACGAGCAAGGAGCCCGATGTGGGACTCGATCCCAGGATGCTGGGATCATGACCTGAGCCGAAGGCAGCTGCTTAACCAACTGAGCCACCCAGGCGTCCCCATCTTATTTTATTTTTATTTCCCTTCCCCTATGTTCATCTGTTTTGTGTCTTAAATTTCACATATGAGTGAAATCATATATGTGTCTTTCTCTGACTGACTTATTCTGCTTAGCATGATACCCTCCAGTTCCATATTTTGGCTATTGTGGACATTGCTGTTTTAAACAGTGGAGTCCAGGCACCCCTTCAGATCACTTATTTGTATCTTTGGACTAAATATCCAGTAGTGCAATTGCTGGGTTATAGTGTGGCTCTATTTTCAACTTTTTGAGGGGCCTCCATACTTTTTTTCAGAGTGGCTGCACCCATTTGCATTCCCACCAATAGTGTGGGAACCAACAGTTCCTACTGTTGGAACCAACAGTTCCCCTTTCTCCACATCCTTGCCAACATCTGTCATTAACTGCTTATTAATTTTAGCCATTCTGGCTGGTGTGAGGTAGTATCTCCTTTTGGTTTCAGTTTGTATTTCCCTAAAGTAGAAAAGTTTGTGGTCTCTTTGTTTTTATAGCAATTTTAATAGAATTGATTCCTTTAATATATCTGTATGCATAACAGTAAAAATAAACTAGATGATAACAATGATGACTAAAAATAGAATTTTTAATATGGGAGAAGAAAGAAGGAAGGGAGGAAAGCATATCATAGTATTTGCCCCATGTCACATGGTTAGTGATGGGGCTGCCATCTAATCAGAAGCTGACCTGTTTGACTTTATTACAAGTTGCTGTCTGAGTGCAGAAATAATTAAGGCAGGCAGATTAAAGGACAGCTTTTTACACAGGCATTGGCAGGAGTTTCACAGCCGCATTGCAGGCCTATCTTTGCATCCTTTAATTCCGAGAAGATTCCTAAACAAGGAGCCCCTGCTCCAACCTTAGACCACTCCAATCCTAACTTGGGCTGAGTTCCCAAAGGCTCCTATTGAATTGCAAAGCCAATGTCTCCTCCAGACAGCACATTTGACTGACTCCAATCAGCTCGGGAAATAACTGGGGGTGAGGAGATCTTCTGGTTCTAGCCCTTGAATTTCTTGAATAATTTTTTTGTAAAAATTCCTTCTTTAGAGGCAGCTGCAAGGACTGACTTTGGAAAACCTTGTGAATCCTTGTTCTTTCCATCATATTCTCCATCATCATGAAAACCATTCTCAATAATGAGCTATATGATGGCCAAAATCCCCTGACGATCCACCCTGACAGCCCCACTGTGGAGTCATGTGGCATACGGCAGAGGTGGGCAAGGATGACAAACTGTTGAGGATCTCGTGGCACTGCTGTTTGAAACTGCAGTGCTCTCTTATGGTTTCTCAGTTGAGGATTCCCAGACCCACTTTAACTTTATCCATCACATAATTGTACTAGGGCTGAGCACTGATGAAAACGAGGTGACAGCAGAGGAAACCAACATGGCTGTCTTCTGGGTTGACAAGGATGCCTCTCACATGGAAGAAGTAGATTAGGAGTTTCTACCTGCAGACCTTGTGTCCTAGAGTCCCCTTGGCTCCCCCAGGAGCTGCAAGTAGCCCTGGCCCACCTAGTTCCCTCTGCCAATGTCTAATGGTTGTTCTTCCCTCCTGTCTTTCTGCCTAAGGCAGGATACAAGGGCTTCAAGCTCTATCCCTTACCTCATTTGACATGGGGTATGGGTGTGTATTGTGAGGTTTTATTTTTGTTGTTTCTTTTTTCTCTGAGGTTAAAGTATGCAAAATAAAGAAAAAATAATTATTAGTAGTGCATTTTTTAGGCAAAGTTTCTTCTCATTATGTTTTCCTCATATTGTTACTCCTAAGTCTTTCCTTGTTTAGTCATGGAACTCTGTTCTCTAAGCTTTGAATATTCTGAGACTTTCAATCTCCCAAATACATCATGGCTTGTAAGAGTCTGGACTTTTTAGGCTTGATGTTTTAGTTTCCTGGATATTCAATCACCTTAATCTGCCTGATGAGCTAGCGTTTTTCAAAGTACCATTCATGGGCCCCTTCCCTGTTGAAGATTTCCCTGATTCCTCCCCATTTTACAAAGAGGGATATTTGTAAGTCTTTAATAGTGACTGTCCCTGTCCTGAGTCACATGACAGCAGGAAGTATTTCTCACTCCTGTTTTTGTCCTCAGTTTCCAATCCAAGCCCTGTACAAAGGTAGCATTCCGAAGTCTTTCTCCAATGTAATAGGGAAGACAACTAGGTAGGAGTGGCAAATGAGTTCACAATTAGATACCAGCTTCTGTGGTCTGCTTTTAACTTGTAGAAAGTATGGACAGAGATGAAATCCAACAACATCTATGTTAATAAATGTTGATGATATACAGCCTCATTTCTTAAAGACTATGGAAGGCATGATGAATAATCAAGTATGCAATTTTAAACTTAAATAATACTAAAAAGAACTGTGACTCTATATGCAAAAAAACCTGTATTATTTCACATTATCAAGTGACTGCATTAGGTTTGCACCCTAGACATGAAGCAGTACTTTGGATGAATGCCATACACAGTGTCCACAATTCACCTCAAGAGCAAATTCCAATATTTATTTGAATAGTGTACCTTCCCCAGCTGAAATCAACAGTGGGAATTTGGGACAGGCAGGATGATATCTGGCAAAGTAGAGACAGTCAGAATTGAGCCTTTGCATTCTTAATGCCAGTTCTTGTTTTGATGTCTAAAACAAAATAAAAATAAAGTTGAAATGACTAAAACATTTTTTTTCTAGAACCAGTAAATAGGTTCCTTCTTTTATTTTGCTTTTCTGAAACAAATTGAGTAGACTTGTCCCATACAACTTTGATGTCTTAGCCTCTATGTTTAACAATCTTGGCTGAGACAATTTGGGGCCTCTTGCAAAAATACAGCAAAAGTCTGATGAGTAACAAATGGTCAGAGCTTGAAGTTCACTATAAACCTGCCACCTGTTTCTTCATACAAGAACACTGGCTATAAATACAATAGTATTATTGATTCTTGTGGATATGCTTCTGTTCATGATTTTGACATTTAAAGAACATGGTTTATTTCTTTTCCCTTTTGTAAATATATATTCTTTAATTCCTGAAAAATGACAGACTTTATAGGATTTCAGCTTTCTTTTTGGCATGAGAGATGTAATACCCACTTATGTCAATTTTTGTTTAATTCTTTTAAAAAAGGTATAGCACAGCTCAAACATGCTGATGCAGAAAGCAGTTTATTTATGAATATCTCCACAAACACAGAGAACAGTCAATATTCCAACCAACATCTAAAATATTTAGAGATCATCTTTTAAATTTTCAATTTTTTTTTTCTTCCTTTTACTCATTCCCCTTATAGACTTAGATATCTCTTACCTTCAGGACTTGTTTCACTCATCTTCATGTCCTCTCAGGATAGCATTCCTTTTCTTCATTTTTCTTATTCCAGAAAAATGTTGGCAGTACTACTTCTATGACTGTCTATAATCCCCCAATCTTCCATAACTCACACCCATTGAATTCTTGCTCTGACCTCTGTTCCATGAATAACGTATATCTTTTATTCACACAAATCTTTTGGTCTTTTGTTGATCCAATCTTTAACATGCCAAACATTTAAGCTGATTTTATCCTTCTTTAAAAATGTTTTTTTTTTTTCCTTTTTGTCATTGGCCTAAGAGTCTATTTACCCTCCTGACATTTTCTCCCTGCTGCCCCTTGCCTTCTTCCTCTTCTCTATATGGATACCTTTACCTATGACATTTTATGATCTTCCTTAATGTTTCTACCTGACATTCTCTCCATGGAAGATCACATCACTTCATTAAGAGCATCTGTACATGTAATTTTTCCAAAGTTGTTTTCCATTTTTCTCCTCTAACTACTTCCAAATCACCATAGGCTTATTGTCCATTTATTTTTTCCATCATATCAAGAAAAAAAAATACAAATTGTCCTTGCATAGTGATGGAAGGGAAAAAATCACAACAAAGTCTGGCTCAAAGACTGAAAGAAATGAAAATAAAATAATATTTACTCTGCTGCTTTAGTCACTGAAACAATTGACATTCATCTTTCTTGTTCCTCAGAATCAGTCATCATTCTGCTGATCCTGGTTTCCTTAATTCCTTTCTTCTCACTAACATCTTTTTGTGATTGTCTCACTGCCGCTATTAATTCTGCTGCTTTGCATTATTACAACTCAATACCCAAATGTCAGTACCCAAACTGGTCCTTCTCACTTGCAATATATTTTGCACAATGACATCAGAATAAGCTCCATAAAACGGTTTTCCTTAATCAAGAGCCTTCATTAGTCCATTGGTTTTCAACCGGGGAGATGTTGTCCCCCATCACCCACCCAGAGACTTTTGACAATGTCTAAAACATTTTCCATTATTACAGCTGAGGACAGAGGTGCTACTGACATCTAGCATGTGGAAGCCAAGGATCCTGTCAACCATCCCACAGTGGATAGGACAACACCTGAACCAAATGGCTATCTGATGCAAAATGTCACAAATATCAAGGTTGAGCAAACTGCCTTTAATCTAATATACATTTCCTCTGAATTTGGTTTGATGGCACCTTTGCATTTGTATCACCCATTATTCCCTAATACCAGCAATACACTCTTCTCATTCTGTCTGTCATCCTTGAAACATGCTTGAAATATTTTCCTCTTCCAATTAGACAGGCACTTCCTTTTCTCTGACTTTGGACATTAAAAAAAAATCTTTTTAATCTTCTTCATGAAACTTTAATAGGGCCACCATGTGAAACAGTGATCTACTTTCTCTTATACTATCATGAATGTAAGCCCTTGCTGGAGAGCCTGTTCCTCAGGAGCAAATCATGTCTCAGAAGCTTTGTCATGCTCCCAGAAAGTAAGCTACATATTTAGCCAGAAATCATCTAGGATACTTTAAAATACAAGGTAGATTTAACTAGATGCTCAAATAGAATCAGAATCTACTGTACTCAATTCTTTAAGGAAGGTTGGGGGGACCTCAATTATACCTGAACTGTCTTTTAATTTCTGAAAAACACTTTGTAAAGCCTAGTGGCCCATTCTCAGCTCCCTTGTTTTTCTAATGAAGGTCTTCAAGGTGGAGTCTCTCCTGCCCTTCCACAACAGAGATAGCTGCCTGGAGGCATTCACTTTACAAATCAGTTGTGATACTTGCAGACTTTAAATGATCAGGGCACCGAGAGGAAATCTTCTTGTACCCATCTAACATTTATGGTGTTTATGATTTAGAATTTTGAATGCCAGACATCAGGTAAGACATCTAATAGAACCCTCAGACCTAAAGACTGGCAACCATGATTCTGAATGAATTGGGAAAGCACTTTATAATCAGACTTTTATTGTGTTCCAGCAATTTCTTCGTCTCTCTCTTTTTTTTCTCCTCCTCCTCCTTCTTTTTCTTTTCTTTTCCTCCTCCCCCCACCTTCACCTTCTTCTTCTTCCTTCCTTCCTTCCTTTAATTTTTAAAGGAAAATATAGAAAAAAAAAATAAATGGTAGGTTGGAAGAATTTCACAGACCAATCAGTTTTAAAAGGGCTAAATATTGTATTTCACATTTGATATTACATAAAACCCATTTGAGTATAACAGACTTTGTGATGTTCTGGGTTAAAAACAAAACAAGACTAAGTAAATGCAACAAAACTTTAACCATTTGAGGGATTCCAGTTCCAGATAACAGTGAATTCATATGATTATTTCCCTTAATGGGATATAAACTTGTCAAGAAAGATTTTTTGGGATCTTGGAAAGGAGAGACAGGAGACAAAAGAGAGAATGGAGAAGCCCTAGGAAAATGAGGAATGGAACAGTAACACAGGAGGAATGAAATGCAGAAGTGAGGGCCTAATTGTGGTTGGAGAATCTTACAGTCCAAAGAAAAAGGCAAGGGATTAAGACTATTGACAAAAGATAGTAAAGAGATGAACATATGCTGAATTGAATACCTCTAATCAATTGAGAAAGAGAATAATTGAGACAATGTTGAAACAATGGGGTTTAACAATGGTTGCACATTAGAAACAGAGGAAGAGACTTTTAAAACATAGATATTTAAAATTCTATCAGATCAACTGAATCAGAATCCCTGAAGACTGGGCCAAGACAAATGCATTTTTAAAAACTTTTTACTTATAACTGTAGTATGCGTCATGGTTGAGAAACATTGCCATGTAAAGCTCATGAAATCTGAGAACTGAATGAGGCTTAGGAAAGAATAGAGGTGATGGAAAAATTACCTGGAATGATAGGAGATAGTAGAAGAAAGTGAGATGTTTGGATATGATTCTTAATTAGCGGAGCAGTTAAAGGCACTGCAATTGCAAAGTTACAAAAATGAAGAACTATTGCATTACATGGTGAACACACACTTTCATGAACAGATAGTGACTTTTCAAAATATTCAGTGAAAGATGGACCATAACCTGTGGAATAAAGTGGATATAAAAAAGAATCCAATATATTTAATGGGCCCTGGGACATACGAGAACAACTAGTAACAATTTTAATACAGTTTCCTAGAGTTATAGAAGGTTTTGTAAAAAGGATGAAGAGGTGTTACTTTACAAGAGAACTACGTTTTGAGGACATAGTAGAAAAGACTCTTGCCACAATCCTTGGTTATTTATTTGCTTTGGGCCTTCTAAATTTGGAAACATCAATCACACTAGGACAAACTTAAGGATGCTTGGGACACTATTAATGATTACCTAGCATTCTTGGTCACACCATGTAACTCTATGTAAGCTATTTAACCTCTATACCTCAGCATATTCATCCATAAGATGAAAATAATTTTAAAACCCCCTACTAGAGTTTTTAGAGGTTATAGGCTAAAACATTAATAATGCCTGGGGAACCTACATGGCTCTGTCAGTTGTCAGTTGAAAGTCCCACTGTTGATCTTGTTGGGTCTCCCCCAAAATGGGTACCCCAATAATGGGTCCATGATTAAAGGAGCGAGACTGATACAAAGCAAAAGTCAAGCAAAGCTTTATTCCGCTCCAAGCATCAAGAATCAAACTGACCGTCAAATAGACCGGGGGGGGGGGCAGAGTCAATTTAAGTTTTACAACAAAATGGCAGTTCAACTGGTGTAGGGCCGCTCTGGCTGATTAGGCCCTTACATTCCCCCCTTTTCTTTGGAGATTAGTTAAATCTTTGACTTTTCAGCCAGTTCTATGTCCCTTTTTAACAGCTGCCAGACTGTTTTAATGATTCCAGAATGATTTACCCAGAAACAGCATTTCTCTCCTAGGGCTACGCAAAGCTCCCTCTTTTTAGAAATAGTATATCAAGCCCTTATTGTCTATATTTCCCACCTATATTTAAAAATAGAAGCAACAATGAACACAATTAAATCATTGTTTTTTGAGTCTTAGCTTCAGTCCACGATCGGCAGGGTCCACTGGTAGCGGCATCCATCTCTGGGAGGCGTCCTCGTCCTCGGCTCATTTGACATGACTCACGTGAATCCAGGCCCTGACGCCGTCTACTTTTATTGCTGTGGGGGTTGTCAGGATGACAGTAAATGGTCCCTTCCAGCAAGGCTCCAAGTTTCCCACTTGGTGGCGGCATATCTAAACCAAATCCCTGGGTTGGCCAGGATGTGGCTCCTTCCAAGACAGACTGCAATGCCTGCAGTGACTGGAGTACAGACTGATCAAATGTTTCTGCTAGGACAACCTCTTGTAGCCGAGGGCAGAGCGGGGGTGGGGTCTCCTGAACATTATTTCAAATGGGGTCACCTTGTTTAAGCAGGGTGTACATCGTGCCCTGAGGAGGGCAAAAGGAAGGAGATCCACCCATCCACTGCCAGCCTCCAGAATTAGCTCTGCAAAAGTCTCTTTGAGAATCTGGTTCATTTTCTCTCCTTGCCCAGAGCTCTGGGGCCGGTAGGCACAATGTTTCCAATTAGTGCCCGTGGCCTTGGCCAATGCCTGTGAGACTGAACTCACAAATGCAGGGCCGTTGTCTGGCTCAATCGCAAGAGGTAACCCAAACCTCTAGTAGCCTTTTTAGCTACCACTCCTGCCATCTCATGTTTGGCAGAAAAAAAGCCTCTACCCAGCCTACCATCCATATAGATGTTGGCGGTCTTACCCTTGGCCATCAATCAGCTCCGCTTTTTGCACCAAGGTTCTGTGTGGCAGGGCTGTCATCCAGAGTTCCTGCTCAGAAGAAACCACTGCAGCCCCTGCGTATCTCTTTCCATCGACCATGTATCTACTCCCATCTGTGAACAGAGTCATTTCCGCATCTGGGAGGGGAATGTCTCTGAGATCCAGCCTTTGTCCTATGACCTGGGTTAGGACCTTCCTGTAGTTATGTGGGTGCTCAGCCAGCACCTTTGGTAGCAACGTGGCTGGATTTAGCACCGCCTGAGGCTGGAAGGTCACTTTTGGTTCGTTGAGGAGGAGGGCCTGATACCCCGTCACTTGGGCATTTGTCATCCACTGATCTGGTGGAGTCCAGAGAAGGCCCTCAATAGCGTGGGTGGTGGTCAAGATGAGATTTTGACCCAAAGTCAATTTACTTGCTTCCTTGACCAGGAGGGCCATGGCAGCAATTATGCGGAGGCACGGGGGGAACCCAGCCTCTACTGGATCTAGTTTTTTGTTAAGATAGGCCACTGGCCTTTGCCAAGGCCCCAGAATCTGAGTCAAACCTCCCTTAGTCAGTTTGTAGAGAGGTTGCGCCATCTCCACAAACAGCGGTATCCACAGCCTGCAGTAGGCACCGTCCCAAGAAACTCCCTCATGGAGACCAAAGCCTAAATAAGTGGCGTGGCTCTGACAAAGCTGTGCTTTCTTCGCTGACACCTGATACCCTTTTCCTGCAGAGTCTGTAAGAGAGCTCTCGTCCCCCGCAAGCATGATTCAGTCCTCAGTGGCTATTTCCATTATTCCCACTAACTCAGTCAGATTCTTCCTTTCAAATCCTTCAATTTTCTTAAGTTTCCTTCTTATCTCTGGGGCTGACTAATTGGCAAAAGCAAGATCGTCTAAACGAGCTATCGTGCAACTTCTCTGAAGTTTACCTCAAGTTATCTAGCTTAGGTAAACAAATATTTAAAGACAACCAAATCTAGAATTTAACACCCATAAAGCTGTGTTATTAGAACTACTTTTTCTCTCTAAAATAACCCTCATTTCCAGAGATAGTCAAATCAGGACTAATTCATTTGAAAAACAAGTCCAGTTTTAACAAACTTGGCCTAATTATTTACATAAGTTTATCAAGAACAGTGAGGGTGATCATATAGATCTTTTAGAATCTGCTTTGCTGGAACTTCTTATAAGGAATCTCTAGGTTGAACTTTTAGTAGCCTCTCTGGGCCAGAAGCCAAGCCACATAGTTGCCATCAGACATGCCTGCAATACCTGTCGATTTGGGCGAATTACTCTTTCTGAGGTCCTGCCCCTGCCAGGGAGTGACATTCTTTACTCACCTGGTGAGGCTGCTGGGAACTCTGTAAGCAAGGTATCAGGCCAACAGTTCCAAAGGGCTTTACAGCTCCAGGTTTCATAAAGTCAACCTTTGTTCCTTTAAACGGTCTGGTCATATCTGAGTCTTTTCAAATATGACATCCCAGTTAAAGCCTTGGTAAAATAACCAGTGTTTCCAATAGTGTCCTGTTACAAGGAGAACAGATTCTTATTGAACTTAGGCAAATGACTGATTGCCATGAAAGAAAGAATACTTAACTAAGACCTTTTGGTTTCAGAGGGTTCAGATAGAGAGAAAAGTTGAATGCCATGATTCATTTACAAATGAGCACTTTTACATCTCTATAAGTTACAGAAAACTTAAGAAAAAGTTTCCCGAGTCTGGAAGAGCAAACATTACAGAACCAGTCATGTTTAAAATAAGACAACATATAAGAGAGAAAACATTACAACTTCCTTCAGTTCATCTAGTCCCATGTTACTAATTCTGGTTTAGTCTGAATGCAGCTTTTACTTCTCGAAATTCTTACCCATTACAGTTCCCAGGATTTTAACATATCAAAGACCTGTATTTGTCCTGAAAGTCTCCCAAAGGAATTCCTTTAGGGTGGTCACCCAAATGTAATGCAAGGTTTATCCTTGGTTTAGCAATACTTCCTGAGTACCTTAGCATAACAAGGAAAAGCCTTATGAGTCAAAGAGATCTCATTTACAACTCTGGGTAGGCAAAGAGAAAACCATTTACATTTTCTTGGAAATACCTCAATCTCTGGTGAAGACTAAATATTAACCAATTGTGAGCTGTTAAAACAGAATTCAGTTAAGCACAAAAGATGTTTACCAACAGATTTCAAAAGCACAAACCTAGTTCCAGCAACCAGTGCTCTAGCATTTTATCCCATTTGGTTTAAAGTTTCAGGTTAGTGGGATGCCTGGGTGGCTCAGTTGGTTAAGCAGCTGCCTTCGGCTCAGGTCATGATCCCAGCGTCCTGGGATCAAGTCCCGCATCGGGCTCCTTGCTCATCAGGGAGCCTGCTTCTCCCTCTGCCTCTGCCTGCCATTCTGTCTGCCTGTGCTTGCTCTCTCTCCCTCTCTCTCTCTGATAAAATAATTAAAAATAAAATCTTTAAAAAAAAATAAAATAAAGTTTCAGGTTAGCAAAGACTTTGAAAGCTACTTTAACAATTACCCATTAAAACTTTGAGACAGACAATTAACCATCAGTTTAGTCATCTCTTTGCTAACAGATTTTAACAGATTTTAACATAGATTTTAACAGATTTTAACAAATAACACAAGCTTATTTGACTTTAAGTAAAAACTCTGAAGTCTCACATTTACTACTGATAACTCAAAAGACATGTTCATCCTAATTAACCTGGCAAACTTAACTTAGTTCAAATTCCGATTTACATTCCACCTGGGCCCACTCCGCTTCGAATGTTTACCTGAGACCCGGGTGGGAGGATCTGGAGAGGGGGTGTTAGGTCCAGGGGGTGATCTTCTTATTTCCCAACAGTGAAGAACAGAACAAACTACCACCAGGAGGCAGAGAAAGGATTCCCAGTTCTTGGGCTCATCATCTCCAAGAGAGGAGCAGATGCCATGCTTTCCTGCCAGCAAGGGGGAGGGGCTAGGCAGTCCCCATCAGGCCAGAGAAGGCAAGGAATGTCCCCAAAACAAAGGTAGTTTTGGCAGCTGCTTGGGAATATTCCTTAAAGTCTCCGTCTCTAGTTAGACTAACCCCAGTTGGCTCCATTTGTAGCCCTTAACACACGAAATGAGTGAGGGAGAAGCCCCACATCTATTAGGAGGAATGGAGAGATGAAAGTCAAAGTCCCCTTACTCTTTGCTTGTCCCATTCCTTCAAACACAACAAACAACACAACAGACTACAAAAAGACAAAACAAAGACAACCGCAAACCCAGCGGCCCTTACCCAGAGTTGGCCATGGGTGGGGGTTTTTTCTGGCCCCCTACAGACCTTGCCAGTGGGGATTTCTCAGTCCCCTAGAGATGCTCACCGAGATGAGCCACAGAACAGAACCAGACCCAGCGGCCCTCACTCAGAGGCTGCCACTGGCAGGTGTTTCCTGGCCCCCTACAGATGGGGATTTCCTGGCCCCCTACAGACGCTTGCCCAGATGAGCCACAGAACAGACCCAGACCCAGTGGCCCTCACCTGCTGATGGGGATTTTCCCAGCCCCCTACAGACGGGGTTTTCCAGGTCCCCTACAGATGCTCGCCGAGACAAGCCACAGAACAGAACAAGACCCAGATGACTGCCTAGGGGGGACTTGGACCCCCTAGATGATCTACTAGAAGAGGGATGGGGCATCCCCGCATCCACTCCAGCCCTGGGGAGCATGGCTGTGTCCAGCTTCTCCCTGGTGGGCCCTACGTGGAGCTACACAACCGGACAGACAGATCCAGACCCAGAAATTCTGATGCTGGCTCAGTTCTCGTCATTTAATCCCAGACAAGCCCCCAATGTTGGGTCCCCCCCAAAATGGGTACCCTAATAATGGGTCCATGATTAAAGGAGCGAGACTGATACAAAGCAAAAGTCAAGCAAAGCTTTATTTCGCGCCAAGCATCAAGAATCAAACCGACCGTCAAACAGACTGGTTGGGGCTGCCCCTTACAGAGAGGACGGCCCCTCCCTGCTTTCCAGACTAACTTTTATAGAGCAAAGGCAATGTGGTTGGGCCTGGACACACACAGGTGGCCAATGAAATTGTAACACACAGAGAAAGCTGCACAATCATGCTAGGTGACCAATTGAATTACAATTTACCCTAGTAGACATTTGAACCAGCCTATCACCTTGTTCAGAATTGGCACCCAAAAGGTGCCCAAAGGGCGGGGCCCATACTCATTGGTAGCTAGGAGACAGTATGCACCCCCACTGATTGAATACCTCCACCTGGCCTGACCCACCCTTTTACTTGGACTTTGTTACCTGGGACTCATTTCTGGGACTTAAGTAAGTTCCCCTGGGGGGGGGGGGCAGAGTCAATTTAAGTTTTACAACAAAATGGCAGTTCAACCGGCGTGGGGCCACTCTGGCTAAATAGGCCCTTACAGATCTCACCTCATTTCTTGATCTCAGGATCTTTAATTCAATCCACTTGTTAGGCTCCATGCTGGTTGTGGAACCTACCTAAAGACAAAGAAACAAACAAAAAACCCACCAAAACCCTTAATAATTCCTGGAGTGTAGTAAACAATGAGTTCATATTATGTATCAATATTAAATATACATTATATTGTGGTATCAGGTATTCTATTTTGAGCATCACATATAAAGCTTTGTGCTAAGAATATTTATATACTACTTATATCATCCACAATGCCCCGTACATGACAATATTCCACTATAGAAGGAATAAATGATAAGATCACACAGCCAGTAGATGATTATGCCAGGAAAAGACTCCTAGTAAGACCTGACTCTAAATCCATGACCTTGTCACACTCTAGGTTGTTTTAGCATCCTGTGCCCCAATGGCTAACAGAAGTGAAAGAGAACCTATGTGTGTGTGTGTGTAGGAAACAGAGTCTATATGCCTCTATAAACATTATAAAATTGTTACCCAGTGTTCTACATTCAAATAATGATTTTCATGCCCAGCTACACTTCTGTCGGATAGTTCACATATTATAATTATAATAAGCAAATGCATTCATCAGTTCAGAATTGACTTCACAGAATGATAGTGGAAATACCTATAAAACAAAATTCAATTAAGCCTAGTAATATAACCAAATTTTTTTTAATAAATAACTAGCAAAGAAAATAATTTAGTCAACTATGAATAGTGTTCCTACAAAGGTAGATCTGAAGGGCTTCAGTGTTAATATTCTAAGCATTCTGTTATAATTTAAGCAAACAGAGCAATTCTAACAAGCTTTGAACATGGCACATTACTATAAAAATGTAAGAACTCTTTGAACTTTTAGATTACCCAAGGGGAATTAGAAATTTGCTCATACTATGGAGTATTATGCCTCCATCAGAAAGGATGAATACCCAACTTTTGTAGCAACATGGATGGGACTGGAAGAGATTATGCTGAGTGAAATAAGTCAAGCAGAGAGAGTCAATTATCATATGGTTTCACTTATTTGTGGAGCATAACAAATAGCATGGAGGACAAGGGGAGATGGAGAGGAGAAGGGAGTTGAGGGAAAATGGAAGGGGAAGTGAACCATGAGAGACTATGGACTCTGAAAAACAATCTGAGGGGTTTGAAGTGTCAGGGGGTGGGAGGTTGGGGGAACCAGGTGGTGGGTATTAGAGAGGGCACGGATCTCATGGAGCACTGGGTGTGGTACAAAAACAATGAATACTGTTATGCTGAAAATAAATTTAATAAATAAATAAAAAAAAAGAAAGAAACAAACAGTAGAACAGATATCTACAAAATCGTATAATCTTCCTTTGCTGCAGAGTTAGGCACCAGTAACTCTGAACACAGGCTCCACTCTAACTTGTTTTGTGGCTTTGGACAAGTCCTTAACCTCTCTGAGACTCAGTTTCCTCATCTGAAAATTGAATAATAATATATATTTATTATTAGGAGGATAATAAGAATACCCTTAATTGATAGGACAACAGGTAAAAACCAAATAAGATAAAGAATAGGGGTGTCTGGGTGGTTCATCGGTTAAGCATCTGCCTTCAGCTCAAGTCATAATCCCAGGTTCCTGGGATCAAGCCCCACATTGGTCTCCCTCCCTACTCAGCACAAAGTCTGCTTCTCCCTCTCCCACTGCCTGCCACTTCCCCTGCTTGTGCTCTCTCTCTCTCTAGTAATTAAGTAAAATCTTAAAAAAATAAAAAAGATAAAGAATAGAAAAAAAAAGAAATTTGCTCATATATGCTTGTAAATGAACAAAAAAATGACAAAAATACTAGGTAGACATCTCTCTCTGTCTCTGTATCTCTCTTTCTCTTTCACACAAACATACACATACGCACATAATATTCTAGATTTTTAAATATCCTGTATCTACATAGTTAGCCTGTTATTTTCTTTTTGGTATACCTGAGTTCTCTTAGCTAGAAATCTGTTCTTATGCCCTGTTCTTCTGAATAGTCCACGTCTGAATCCTGCAACAAGTTGAGATGACAAGCTATGTTTTGTGAATTTATTGTAGATGCCAAGATGTTGACTTCCTTGTCCTGGAAGCTACCCAGGCAGGGATAGGAGAAGCTGGAACATATTCCTGTTTAACCCAGTGTGCCACAAAAATTATTTTCCAAAGAAGGCATAATGTGAAATATTTGGTCCAACACTGATATATACCTCACTGACCCCCAAAAGTCACTGCTTCTCCAACTATCCTTTCCCACAGTCTCACTTGTTGATTGAACACACTTAATAATTTCATCATTAGAATTCAAAAGTCCATGTGTCCTTCATTCACAGTGTGACAGCTCATGAAAATAGAATCGTGGTTAACCCAGCTAAGGATGGGATCATAGAAACAGAGAGCCCGTTATGTCCACCAAAACATCCAGGATCACCACTCACCCCTTCTCCCTCCTTGACAATCTCCATCTTCAATTCTTATTTATTGCAATGTTGATTATCTCACTGCCATCTGTTTGCTTGTTTTTATTTATTTTTTATTTTTTTAAAGATTTTATTTATTTACTTAACAGACAGAGATCACAAGTAGGCAGAGAGGCAGGCAGAGAGAGAGAGGAGGAAGTAGGCTCCTTGCTGAGCAGAGAGCCCAATGCGGGGCTCGATCCCAGGACCCTGGGATCATGACCTGAGCTGAAGGCAGAGGCTTTAACCCACTGAGCCACCCAGGCGCCCCTATTTGTTTGTTTTTAATAAAGGCATTTATGTTTTTAACTGGTTCAAATTTGTTTGAAAAAATAAGCATTTAGTTTGTTATGGTACAAAATCAGATATTTGTGCTTTTCATTAGTATTAAATGCTTTGCATGTTTTATTTTGGAATTTTAAATGTTCATGATCAGACTCACACTATGATTATAGATTTTTAAAATGTCTACTTTCATTTTCATTAACTTGCAGTTTTTTAAGTTAGATGGCTAGAGGAAATGTTTATGTATGTGTGTAGAAACAAACATGACTGCTACATATTTATAGTTAATTGAACAATTTATAAATAAGAGGTTTTCCAGTCCAATTAATATCTTCACCTTGAATTCTATTTTGTCTGATATTAATACTGACACATCTGTTTGTTTGGTTTTGTTTTCATTCATATGCTGTTTCATATTTCCCACATTTACAGTTTTTATTTTGCTGCCTTAAACTTCTGAGTTGTATTTTTATAGAGAATATGATTGTAACGTTTTCTGATTTCTTGTATGCCTACTTTGTTTTGTTGCTGTTAAATAAATTTATTTATTTTTTTATAATTTAATATTAGTATTAAATTAGTATTAGTATTTCTGGATATGAGATTCTAATTGACACAGTAATTTCTACATAAACTTTGAAGTTATTACTCAATTGTCTTTTTATAGTAGGTAACAGATCTTTATATCCTTTCAGAAACTTGTTTTCTTTATCCTCAATTTTTCAAAATTCACTCCAATGTATCTAGATATTGATCTTTTTTATATTAATGCTATTCTGTACTATGAAGTGATAACTTAATAATTTGGGAATAAAGTATATTTTCAATTTAAATATTTTGGGTTAATATTTTTTATTCTATTCCTATTTCTTAAATTTTCTTTCCCAGATTATAATTTTTCCTTTTCTGCCATGTTTTAGGACTATCTAAAATTAGTCACTTCTCAACTCTTCTTTTATTAACCTGTCGTGTGTGTGTGTGTGTGTGTGTGTGTTATTATATTTCAAGTGTCAAAATGTCTAATTGATGTTTTTGCATAGCTCTCTTGTATGACACAATATTCTATTTAATATCTGAGGAGAGGCATTATCTTTATTTTTATATTTCCTTATTTGGACTTATTTCACATTTGTTGGTCTTTTTACTAATGTTTCTTTTGTCTTGTTTTAATTTCCTCAAATGTGGCATTTTGGCTGTTTGCTGCCTTTTGTGTTTTAGAATTCCTATTTTATCACTACTGTAGGGACAAGATTTGACTATACATAACTGCTTCTGGTGATGGTAAGGATTAGGGTATAAGAGCTATACTAAAAGGTGGGGAGTGCTAGAGGCTCATCAGTTCATTGCATGGTCACTATGTCCCTAATGATTCATGGTCTCCATGGAGATATGTCTCTGTCTCGGGAGAAAAAGTATACCCTCTACATGCCTCACATTACTACTTTGACTGTTGCTCCTGAGGTCTTTTCTGCTCTTGCATTCACTGCTTCTGATCTCCACCTCTATAGGTGGAGACATCTCTCCAAGAAGCCTATTTTTCCCATTCACTTCCAAAGGTTTTTATCATTCAGTAATACCTCAAAAGTTTGATTTGCTAATGGCATCCATCATCATCTTCCAGAATATTATGTATCCTGTTTTCATGTGTTGAAATAATATTTTAAAATATTTTATTTATTTGTTTGAGAGAGAGAGAGCAAGTGAGAACAAGGGAAGGGGCAGAGCGAAAGAGGCAAGGGAGAAGGAGAGGAAGAATCTCAAGCAGACTCCCCACTAAGCATGGATCACAATTTAGGCTCAATTTCATGACCCCGAGATCATGACCTGAGCTGAAACCAAGAATCAGATGCTTAACCAAAAGAGTCTTTTTCTTACGGAATTTTTCTTACAGCAAAACAATTATTCACTTAGACATTCAGTTACATTCTTTGCTCAATTATAAGTTTCTTTAAGTCTTCCACGTACTTAATGAAGACATTTATTTATTTATGTATTTTTTTTATTTTTTTATTTTCTAGCAATGGCTTCAAAATCAGCTCTTTTACAGTCTGTATTAATTCCACAAATTATTTCACTTTTGAAGATTTCACTTCCACATTTACAAAGTGGAGATAATACCCCAAACCTCAGAGGGTTGGGAGGAATTTCATATTATGATTGCCTTCCGAAAATACCTAGTGACCTGTCCTAGTTTCAACACTCAACAGATGTCATTTTCCCATCATGACTTCTCCCTGTTTTGTATACGTGTATTATCCACTACAATCAGTCTGTAATTCTGAGAGGCTGGGATCACTACTGTAGATTGTATGTCCTGTAGCACTTAAAGTAGGAGATATCCTTAAAAGGGTCGAGTTGAGTAAGCACATTATATAGAAAGATAGTGTTCTAGAAAGCGGCTGTTAAGTGTCGAATTCCTAGTACTGAAGAGATGACAGGATCAGATGAGAAAAACTGTTTGCCTTGTCTCTTGCCAGGTTCCTCTGAAAATGTTTACTTTTACCTTCTCCGTTTTGCCTCTTGTTCATTATCTCTTTTCACTCATTAAAAAATAGTTATGATCAGACTTCTAATTCTTATGTCCTTTCACTCCCGGGAAGTGATAAAAGTACATGGGAGCATTTAGGTATTTGGGGTAGAAAAAAAAAAAAAGTTGAGCACATGTGAAAATGATTAGTTGATTTTAATCACTTGCCCTTATTAAAGGCTGTCCTGTGAGCTGAGCTCCTAATAGAAAGTGTGCAGGCTGGATCTCAGAAAACAGGTTTCATGGTGGTTATTTCTAGAACTCTCTGTAGTGGTGAAAATGTGTGGTTTTAACTTGTTCCAAAATGCTTTAGACAAGCATGAATTCATTAGTTTAGGTAATAGGAAGCCTAGAGGTAACATGGCTTTAGAAGTCACTGAAAAATCTCAGTTTTTGTACTTCTCTGCTCTGCAATCTACATTGTTGGCTATACCATAAAGCATGTTTTCACTCTGTGAGTAACTTATAATAAGTATGTTGCAGCTTATTACTCTGTTGATATCCTGATGGAAGTAAAACCTGTGTTCATTTAATCTTTCTTTACTGCAAGAAAAATATTTCTTCATCTCTTATAGCAATCTTGCGTTGTATTTTATCTGCTAGCATGCAATCACTTGCTTACTCCTGAACAAGCTGCTGTCAGTAAAATTTCCTTGAGACTGATCAGGTTACCTTCAGAGCTGTTTCCCAAGTGGCACTGCTGTTACTTCATATGGCTCAACCACAGTACCTACTGTACTCATAATAATGTCTCATTATTATCTATTGGATTAATTTCCTTACCTGTAATCTGAATTTCCTTATTTCTGTTCTTTCTTAGATATACAACATAAATTTAAAATAGTAGTTAACCAAAATTTAGAATGCTCAGTGAGTTTTTAGATATTCTCTAATCCTGAAATTCTTAAAAATCCATGAGTTCACAAGTGAATTTTGAATGTTGTGTGATTGCAAATAACTCTTTTGTATTATGTATTGTCATTTCAAATGTTAAATCAATATAGACCTTCTTGTTAGGGTCTAAAAATAGTCTTTTTAGGCAACATATTTATAACATTCAAACTCCAGTTTGGATATTATTAATACCATAAAGTTGTTCAATGTCTGAGTAATTTTCAGAGCAAGAAACTTGAATTCCCTGGTGGTTATGTAAGCACTGAAGTATTTTTTGGGTTATCTGAGGTGGACAAATATTAAAATCTTTTGAGATTTGATGCCTACTTAATGGTAAATCCAACATATCCCTTAATCTCTTGGGATTATCAAAAATATGTTAATGTACACTACATAACAAGATATTCTTGGATATTATTATTTATTATTTTTAAATTATAAATAATTTAAATTATTTAATTTAATAATTAAATAATTTAAATTATTAAATAAATTTAAATAAATTATTATTTATTGTTGGATGCTATAATCCATAGACTTTCTTTAACTTTCATTACTTCTTTCTAGAAGAAAATTCTGGATACTTGATGTCCTAGTTGTCAATAAAAAAAAGTTATTTGTTTTGAAATTTAAAAAATATACAACTCCTTTCCTCCCACAACCTGACTAGAACAGAAATTATCTTAAAAATCATAGGACACTTTGGGGTGCCTGGCTGGCTCAGTGGGTTAAGCCTCTGCCCTCAGCTCAGGTTATGGTCTCACAGTCCTGGGATCAAGCTCTCTGCTCAGTGGGAAGCCTGCTTCCCCCTCTCTCTCTTTCTCTCTCTTTCTCTGTCAAATAAATAAATAAAATATTTTTTTTTCACAAAGATTTTATTTATTTGACACAGAGAGAGAGAGAGAGATCACAAGTAGGCAGAGAAGCAGGCAGAGAGAGAGGAGGAAGCAGGCTTCCCGCTCAGCAGAGAGCCTGATGTGGGGCTTGATCCAAGGACCCTGAGATCATGACCTGAGCTGAAGGCAGAGGCTTAACCCACTAAGCCACCCAGGTGTCCCATAAATAAAAATCTTTTAAAAAAGATCATAGGACACTTTCTAAAGGAGTAGTTATAACTGAATATATATTCCTCTTTACCATGTCACTTCCTTTCAAAATTTTGAGTACATCGTATTACACATTGAAGTTCCTGTCTTATGTCCAATAGTATTCTGGGCACTGAACATAATGAATGAATAAGACTTTGTATCCACTCTAAAGAACTTATAAACTACAGAGGGAGAAAACCATTAAGGGATACATGTGTTGTAGAAATGGAACATGGATGGGACTGGAGGAGGTTATGCTGAGTGACATAAGTCAAGCAGAGAAAGTCAATTATATGGTTTCACTTACTTGTGGAAAATAAGCAATAGCATGGAGGACATTAGGAGAAGGAAGGGATAATTGAAGGTGGTGGTGGGTTATCAGAGAGGGAGAGAAACTATGAGAGACTTTGGACTCCAAGAAACAAACTGAGTGTTTTAGAGAGGAAGAGGATAGGGGACAGGTTGGCCTGGTGATGGGTATTAAGGATGGCATATATTGCAGGGAGCATGGGATGTTATATATAAACAATAAATCTTGGAATACTATATCATTAACTAATGACCTACTGTATGGTGACTAACATAACATAATAAAAAATAACGATAATTTAATAAAAAGAAAAAAGAAATGGAAACAACATCCTATTACAATAGTGAGAGGGTTGAGTCTGGGGTAAATATGTAAGAATGGAATTACTTGGTCATGAGATGTACATATGTTCAATCTCATTGCTATGAGAAATCCTTGAAACAATTCATGGTCCAAAAGCAAAAGGAAAAAAAAAAAAAAAGATCAGTGTTAAATGTATGAAGATAACTTATTAATTATAGAAAATAAGGAATTTCAAGTAAATTTTAAACCAAGAGGTTAGAAAATATTAACTATAAAATACCAAACATGAATATGACAGAAAAATAATTATACAGATACGGAAAGCAATAGAAGAGGACATTAAGAAAAACAATATGAGTCAAAGTAGAATTTCCTTATATCACTCTGGTGTTAGTTACCTTGGGCTCATTCCTACTCTAAAAATGCTTCAATACATCTCAGACTTATTGTCTATACGTCTAAGATCATGAACTCTGGAGCCAAACTGCTTGGGCTGGAAACTAAGATTTAATTATTCACCTCTAAAGTAGAGGTTCTCATAGTACAAAACTTCTATAATAGATTGAGAATGAAAATAGTGAATACAGAGTGAGCATCTGTAGTACTTAACACTCAGCAGATGTCAGCTGAGACAGTTCTAGCAGTACAATAGTACAGTTAAGAGTATATATTCTGGATTCAGATTGCCTGAGTTCTAATCCTACCCTTGTGGCAAGTAAGTCAATGTCTCTGGGCCTCAATTATCTTACTTGTAAAATAAGGGTAACATAATAGTACCCACCACATGGGACTGTTAGGACCAAATCAAATGATATGTATAAAATATTAAGAACAGTACATAATCTATGGTAAGTACTCAATATGTTTTAGCTAATAGAGTTGGTATGCTGTATCTTTAATTATTTTGGTCCTTTCTTGCCCTTGAAAAAGCTGATTTTTTTCTACCTTCCATATCTAACCTTAGATATTATTTTCTGATGTCCAAAATTAGCATATTATTGTTGGTACTGCAGCAAGTGGGTTTTTGAGATGAGTATTAAAAAGTAATTTAATTGTTGTCTAAAGAAAAAAAATCTGATTTTTAAATGTATTTTAGAATTATTTTATTTTGAATAGTGTGTATGTGAATGGTCCAGAGGCTTTGTGGTATTTAGTCTAAAACTAGTATTGCTGATGACCTGCTTGATACTTACCTCCTTCATCACTTATTGTGCCTTACAAAGTTACTCTTTAACATCTGACTCATTCCCTTCTTACCGTTTTATGTTATGTAAAATTATCATTTTTATTACATTGTCTCCTTATTGTCTATCTTTTCCCTAATATATGAGTTCAGTGAAGCAAGAATTTAATTTATTTTGCTTATCACTTGATCTACCTGCCTATAAAGTGCCTGGAACATAGGCACTTAAATGCTTCTGCTTAGATTACAGAATAATTGCTAAGATGTCACGAAGAGTTTCCATATATCCCACATCCAGTTTCCCCTATTGTTGATATCATATATAATACATTTGTTAAATTAATGAACCCATATTGGTACACTATAATTAACTAAAGTCCACACTCTATTCAAATATCTTCAGTTTTATGCAATATCTTTTTTCTGTTACAAGACCCTATCCAGGAGAACATACTACATTTAGTTGTCATGTCTCCCTACATTCCTCTGATTTGTCAAAGTTTCTCAGAGTTTCCTTGTTTTGGGTGATCTTGATTTTGAGGCGTTCCACTTAAGTATTTTGTAGACTATCCCTCAATTGGGATTTGATTTGTTCAATGTTTTTCTCATCCTTAGATTGAAATTATGGGTTTTGGGGAGGAAGGCCACAGAAATAAGGTGTCATTTTCATTATATCATAACAAGGGCACATAATATCAACATGTTAATCTTGACCATGATGCTGAGATAGTGTTCATGAGATTTCTCCACTGTGAACTTATCCTTTTTGCTACTTTTCTCTACTGTATTCTTTAAAAGGAAGTCACTGTGAGCTGCTTACACTTAAGGAGTGAGGAGGTATGTTCTATCTTCTTTAGGGTAGAATACTGAAGAAAATTATTTGGAATTCTTCTGCACAGATTTGTTCTCCCAATTTTTATATATTTATTAATTTATCTATTAAAGTATTTTCAGTATGGGGATATATAAACATACTTTACATATATATTATACTTTAGACTATAATTCAAAACTATCTTATTTATTTTGATGCTCAGACTATTCCAACCATGGCCATTAGACCAGTTTCACTTAGTTCCTGAGTCCCCTTGAAATAGCACCATCCTTTTTTTTTTTAATACTTTCTGTTGTCTTATGGTGTTCAAAGCTCATCTTCAGTATTTCCTGCCTCAGTCCCTAAATAAACCATTTATCTAAAGATATTTATTTCTTTTCATTGGAGTATTGTCATGAAAACCAAGATCTGGGCACTGACTATTTAGTGTTGCTGGGATGTCATCACTTCTAGGCCTTCTCGCCTGAGAGAGGAATGAAATACAACTGTGAACATTAACCAAGTAGATATACACATATCCATGAATATTTTTATATCTAATCTTCTATATCTGTATTCACTAACCATGCATTCATAGTAACTCAAATTTATAACTGCATGAATCATTGTACCTATCCCCCTTGTTTATCTAAAGCTTTCTACTCTCATGTGGAGAAGCCTGGCTCCCATTATCAACCATCCATTCATTGAACCATTTAAGTGCAGCATAATTATATGGAAGTGTCAGAAATGTTAGACTGTACCCCCATGGGTAATAACTTTATCACTAGATTCTTTTAATTGTATAGACTCACGTCATTTCCAGGGATACTTAGGTCAGCACCCTTTCTCCCCATTCCCTGCATTTAGCTTGTTGTAAGCATTTGAAATACTGCTAGATTGTTGTCATATTCTACATCCCATCCTGGTTTCTCTCAATCCTCTAAGTGAGTTTTTGAAAATCTGCACACATTGAAGTACACATGTTGTGCTATAAAGTCCCTGTTTTCATGAGTTGATAGTTTACTTCTTTTCATGCTTATGAAATACTCTATTCTGTAGATGCACTAAACCCTATTTATTCATTGATTCCACCTATGTGAAGACATTTTTGTGTCTTACAGGTTTGAGTGATTAAGAAGAAAGCTGCTGTAAACCTTCACATGCAGCTCTTCATATAAACATAATTTTCAAACCAGTTGGGTGAATACAAAAAAGCATTACGGCTGCATCATATGGTGAAACAAGGATTAGTTTTGCAAATAACTGCCAAACTGTCTTCCTAAGTGGCTGCACCACTTTGAATACCCACTTATGAGGAATGCAAGGTCTTGGTGTTCCACATTCTCACCAGTAAGATGTACTATCAGCTTTCAGACTTTGGCTTTCCCATAGGTGTATATTAGTAATTTCACTGGTGGTCTAATATACATTTCCTGAATAAAGATCATGTTGAGCTCCTTTTCATATGTTTATTTGTCATCTGTATATGTTTTTGGTGAAGTGTCTGTTCAGATTATTTGTTCTTTTTTTATTGGTTTGTTTCTTTTCTTTTTTTAAGATTTTATTTATTTGTCAGAGAGAGAGAAAGAGAGCATGCACAAGCAGGGGGAGGGGCAGCAGGCAGAGGCAGAAGCAGGCTCCCTGCTGAGCAAGGAACCTGATGCTGGACTCTGTCCCAGCCCCTGGAATCATGACCTGGACTAAAGGCAGACTCTTAACTGACTAAGCCACCAGGAATTTCCACCTGGTTTGTATTTTTTTGGATACTTAAATGTAAGTGGCATTTTTGTGTGTGTTTTGGATAGTAGTTCTTTATCAGACATGGATTTTGAAAATATTTCCTGCCAGTAGGTAGCTTGTCTTTTGATTTTCTTAACAGCTTTCACAGAGCAGAAGTCTAATTTTAATAAAGCCCAATATAAATTTTACTTGAATGGGTCATTTTTTTTATGTTGTATCTAAAAATAGTCACCAAATCTAAGGTCAAAAGGATTTCTTCCACCCTCCTACACTGTTGGTGGGAATGCAAGCGGTGCAACCACTCTGGAAAACAGCATGGAGGTTCCTCAAAATGTTGAAAATAGAACTACCCTATGACCCAGCAATTGCACTGCTGGGTATTTACCCTAAAGATACAAACGTAGTGATCCGAAGGGGCACGTGTACCCGAATGTTTATAGCAGCAATGTCTACAATAGCCAAACTATGGAAAGAACTTAGATGTCCATCAATAGACGAAAGGATAAAGAAGAGGTGGTATATATACACAATGGAATACTATGCAGCCATCAAAAGAAATGAAATCTTGCCATTTGCGACGACGTGGATGGAACTAGAGGGTATCATGCTTAGCGAAATAAGTCAATCGGAGAAAGACAACTATCATATGATCTCCCTGATATGAGGGAGAGGAGATGCAACATGGGGGGTTAAGGGGGTAGGAGAAGAATAAATGAAACAAGATGGGATTGGAAGGGAGACAAACCATAAGTGACTCTTAATCTCACAAAACAAACTGAGGGTTAATGTGGGGAGGGGGTTGGGGGGGTGGGATTATGGACATTGGGGAGGGTATGTGCTATGGTGAGTGCTGTGAAGTGTGTAAACCTGGCGATTCACAGACCTGTACCCCTGGGGATAAAAAGATATTATATGTTTAAAAAAATAAAATAAAATAAAAAAATCATTGTAAACATAGATTCTGGGAAGTATGACCAAGAATAAATAGAAAGAAGATGTAACTTAATGAAATAAGTATGATAGAGTTTAATATCTATAGGTATGTAATATATTAAACTACTATTTACAACTTCAGACAGAAACACAATTACTCCAGTTGATTATAAAAGGTACTAAGCTGTCACTCTATCCATATAAATGAGATACTTTTGATGGGTTTACAAGTAATAGTTATAAAATTTCTATGGCTAAGCAGCTTTCATATAATATTAACTATTTCAGGTATAATGGAACTCTTCCCACTCATTTTAAATTTTTATGTCCAAATCAGACAACTCTACCATATATATCTATGAATGTAGACATATACATATTCATACATAATCTACTCATCTCTCACACTATAAACTCACTTATAAACATTAGTTCTTTAAAATGTTGTTAAATCCTGTTAAAATCTTATCAATCAATATTGGATTAGAAATACTAATGTAATTAAATTTTAAAAATCAGGTGTGTAAATATTAGAAAAGAAGATGAAATTGTCATCACAGTGTGTTATCATAAAACTACAATAGAAGTTAATCTATTAGTATATACAATAATGAGATATTTTGCTATAGATAACAAGTATCATAGAAAACACAGGTTTTTTGTATGTCAGTAGAATTCAGTAGTAAATGTAAATAGAAATATTCTATTTTAAGTCAGAATCAGGGGAGCCTGAGTTGCTCAGTTGGTTGAGCCTCCAACTCTTGGTTCTGGCTCAGATCATGATCTCAGGGTCATGAAATCAAGCCCTACTTCAGCTCCATACTCAGTAGGGAGTTTGCTTGGGATTCTCTCTCCCTTTGCCCCTCCCCCTTGATGCTCTGTCTCTCTCTCTCTCTCTCTCTCAAATAAGTAAATCTTAAAAAAATAAAAAAGAATCAATGTCAAGAAAATACCTACTAGTGACCAGCAATAATTAGGCTCTTTGATTTTGAGTTTCATCTCTAAAGTAGAGATGGTAATATACACCTATCTGGCCTCTATTCAGAATAATGTAAGATAATGCAGTTAATAATGCACTTAAATACTAGTCATTGAAAAAATAACATCTCTTTCTGTTCTGCTTAGATATCCAATTTTGACCAGTGCACTATGCTTAGGTCTACATTATGTAACTTCATTCCTCATTAACTCCCCCTTCCCCTTTGTTATTTTCCAGTGAGACTGAGTTTCCTTTGTGTTCACTAGCTACTCAAAGGTCAGGGACCTCTTAACCTTCTCAAGTTCCTTTCAGCTCTTTTCCACATGATAGAAGAGAAAACAAATTTGAAAAATCTTTGGAGGTTTTTCATCTTCCACGGCTGTCTCTTCCAGGACAAGTGTTCTGGCTGCAATGTTTTGTGGTGGTGCTTGTCTGTGTTTGTTTATGGGTTTTCACTAAAGATATGTTATTGTTTTTTTTTTCCTGAGAAAAGAAAATTTTCATACTTAACACATATAAAAATACATTAAAATATAAAGAAGAAATTAAATTTTCCATTACTTCCCTTAGAGAGATGACCTTTTTTGACCAGTTTGCATGGATTTCTCCCAGAAGTTAATTTTTATGCACATGTTCATAGAAACAAATACATATGCATATGCACATGCATATTCATACACACACACACACACACACACACACATGCACACACACATATTTTTCTCCTTGATTTGACTTCTCAAAAAATGTTACATATGTGTTGGTATTTGACATGTGCATCATGCACTTAGTACCATTTAATTAACAAAGTTGTGGATCTAGCAATACACAATCAATAAACATATTGCAACTCTGCAAATTAGTCTATGACATTGGTGAGGAAATGATTTATACTTAGTGAGAACTTAATGTTTCTAGGTAATAAAAATTTACCTGCATTAACTCATAGGGCTCATGCAACATCTCTAGGAAGCATGTATCTTTATTATTTTTGTTATACAAATTATGAATCAGTGACCTTGGAAGGTAAAACACCTTGCCCAAGGTCACATAGCTGGTATGGAGTGGAGAGACTATAAAGATAGACATTTCAACATTGGAACTCCTCTCCTAATATAGTGCTATGCTTTCATTCACTAGTAGTTAGTAATTCAAAAGTGTTTTTGTGGGCATTCAGTAAGTATATCTATGGTTCTACTCTTATTTCTTTGAGATTTTATTTTATTTTTTTAAAGTAATCTCTACACTCAGTGTGATGCTCAAATTTATAACCCTGAGATCAAGAGTTGTATATCCCACTGACTGAGCCAGCCAGGCACCTCATAGTTCCACTTAAATTAATTGTTTATTAAGAAATTTTCATTATATTAAGAAAATCTTTTTTATAAAGATATATATCTAGAATCATGTCATCATGTTTTCTTCTTTTTTCTTTAATTTAGTTAATGACAGCCAATCATTTGGAATTTTTGCCCTGGTGATCTAGACTGATCATTTTTCTAAAACTCATTTCTTAGAGTATTTGTCTATATTTTGCTAAATACTGAGAGTGTGAATGTTGATTTGATAAGCTACTTAACTTTAATAGTGTTACATGTCAGATAATTACACAGGCTAACAAATATAAAAATGAATATGCAAAAGTCTGACTACTTACATATTCAGTTCTTAAAGTACTTCCTAATCATTAGTCTCATACTTTCCTCCAACTTCAATAAAATTAAATCTAAAAGCTATATCAATATGGATTTTGTCCCTCTACCTATTACTCTTTGTCAGTATTTCAAAGATATATTTTAATAAATGAAAACTGATTATTTTTGAATTTGTAAAAATTAGTACCTTAATTTGTTTACCCTTAAATGTTTTACTGCATGTATCCTAAGAATAAGAACACTTCCTTAAATAACCACAGTAAGTAATCAAGGTCAGGGAATTTTATATTACTACCTTATAATTATCTAATCTGACTTTAAATTATCTGTCTTAAATATGCTCAAAGAATTAAGGGAAAATACAGACAAAGAACAAAATTAAAATGGGATAATAATATAGGAATGAAATAAGTATATAAAAGAAATAGACATAAAAATATAAACAGTCTGAGACTGAAAAATACAATAAATTAAATGAAAATTTACTAGAACAATTAAACTGCAGATTTAAGCAGGAAGAAGACAGAATCAATGGATTGAAGATAAGACATTTGAAATTACTGAGTTTAAGGACCAGGAGGAAAAAAAAAGAAGAAGTAAAGTGAGCACAGCAGAAGGGACCTATGAAACACTGTCTGGCAGACAAATATACATTATGGGGATCCCAAATGATAAGAGAAAATATAACAGAGAGAAAATTATTATAAAAAATAATGACCAGAAACTCCTTAATTTGATGAAGTTAATGAATTTTAACTAGGATAAACCCAAAGAGACTCACAATGAAACACAGTATAACCAACTTAAGGACAAAGATAGAAAATCTTGAAAGCAACAAGAAAGAAATGACTTATCACATACAAGCAATTTTCAATGAGATTATCAGGGTATTTTTTTTTTTAAAGATTTTATTTATTTATTTGACAGACAGAGATCACAAGCAGGCAGAGAGGCAGGCAGAGAGAGAAGAGGAAGCAGGCTCCCCGCTGAGCAGAGAGCCCCATCAGGGTATTTCTTATATGAAATCTTAGAGTCCAAAAGACAGTAAGACAATGTATTTCAAAGTGCTGAAAGAAAAACAAAGTCAACTTAATATTTTTATCCATCAAAATGCTCCTTAAAAAATGAGGGAGAGGGGCGCCTGGGTGGCTCAGTGGGTTAAAGCCTCTGCCTTCGGCTCAGGTCATGATCTCAGGGTCCTGGGATCGAGCCCCACATCCTGCTCTCTGCTCAGCAGGGAGCCTGCTCCCCGCCTCCCCATCTGTCTCTCTGCCTACTTGTGATCTCTGTCAATTAAATAAATAAAATCTTAAAAAAAAAGAGGGAGAAATTAAGGCATTTATAGATAAACAACATCTGAGGGAGTCCATAACCAGTTCACCTGGCCTATAAGAAATACTGAAAATCAGATTCCTTTATTCCTTTGAGAAAAAGACACTATCTGATAACTCAAAGACATATGAAACTATAAATATTTCTCTTGTTTTTTAAGATATAAAGATTTCTGATAAAGTAAAATACATAGGCAGATGTAACAGCCAGTACTTTTATAATTTTAGTTTGTAACTCCCTTTCAAAAATATTTTATGGAATTTTAAAAGACAAATACAAAAATATAAGTATAAATTTATGTTATTAAGCAATGTATAAAGCTGTCATTTGTGTTTTGAATAACATAAAGGGTCAATGTAGGTGTCAATTTTTTGTATATGATTGATGTCAATTTTGTATCAATTCATATTTGATTGCTATATCTTTAGGATGTTATATATATTCCTCCGGGCAACCACACATCTATTCACACAAGCCCATCCACCCCCCTGCACACACCCAAATTCACACACACACACACACCAATGGATTAAAAAAAGAGGAAATGAAAAAGGAGTCAAAATGTATCACTAAAAACATCAGCTGAACACAAAAGACAGTTGATCAAGAAATGGGAGACAAAGGGGTTGCTTGGCTCGCTCAGTCTCAGTCAGTAGAATATTCAAATCTTCATCTTGGAGTTATGCTTAAGCCCTATGTTGGGGTGCAGATATTACTTGAAAATAAAATCTTAAAAAAAAACAAAGCAAAACAAGAAACGAGGGATGAAAAGTTGTAAGACATACAGAGAACAAACAGAAAAATTATAGAATTCCTTCCTCATCAAAAATTACTTTAATAAATGACAAAATAGTCTTTTATTAAAGACCTTATGAGGTCCCTCAGGTGGCAGTTGGCTAATGTCCAACTCTTGAGTTTGGCTCAGGTCATGATCTCATGGTAGTGGGATCCATCCATATGTCCTGCTCCATGCTGGAGCAGTTTCTCTCTCCCTCTTCCTCTTCCATGCCTCCAAAACAAAAACAAAAATGAAAAACAAACAAAAAATAAAATAGACAATGTATGAATGAAAAAAAATATAGAATTGAAGACAGAATAGACAGTTCTACAATAACAGTTGAAAGATTAAATAGTTCACTTTTAATACCTGAAAGAATAATCAGGCAACAGATTCATAAGGAAACAGAATGCTTGAACACTTTAGGCCAACAGAATCTAACAGATATATATATATATACCCTTCCAGCAACACCAGGTGACACATTTTTCTCAGTGTCTATAGAATGCATGGACAATACCTTAGGCCACAAAAGAGTTTAATATAAATGATTGAAATCAATCACTAGTATCCTTTCTACTCACAATAGAATGAAACTAGAAATCAATAGTAGGAATACTAGGAAATTCAGAGAGGATGCAAGATGCTGAAGAGTAAGGGGACCTCGTATCATCTGGTCCTTTGAATTTAGCTGGATAGCTATCAAGCCATTCTGAAAACCCAGAAATTCAGTCTGAGATATAAGAAAATATATATGGAATTCTGTAAGTAGAAAAGTGACTGCTTTTTCAAGGTAGGGCGTGTGGATATGTGAATCTCTGGGTAGATATCAGAAGATAAATGGAGGGGAGAGGGACCCTCCATTAGACTACTGGAAAATGATATAGCCCCAGAGGGCAAAATTGGAACCCTCAGAAATCTGTCCCAGTGAGAGAAAGGGCTGTTCCTGTCTGAAAAAGGCTCAGGGTATGAAAAGGACAGAATCCTAAGTGGATCAGTGTGTTCTCAAGATCCCAGGAGTCACAAAACTAACAGGAGTGCCTGAGCTGGTAGAGTGACCAAAGAGTGGGGAAACAGGTTACAGTCAGCAAGCATAGGAGGTGACCCTTAGCTTGGGTCACCAGAATCATCGAGCCTGGCCTATTGGATGACTGCTTTGCACCTGAGCACTGTGAAGAGGATAGCAATGAATGGAGAGTCTGCTGCTCCCTGTGAGGGACAAAACAAGTGCACCCATGGTTGGGCATCATCTGTCAGGGCTCCAGCCTTGGAAAGGACAATAGAGTGACACTCAGCCATCCCCCAGAAGTGGTGGAGCAGGTACATGCACAAGCCCACAAATGGTTTCAGCCCCAGGGCACACAAAGAGCAGTAACGTGGGTGCCTCAGACTCCCCCTGGGAGGATCACTGTGGGCACACACTGCAGGAGTCTGTGGAGTTTGGCACACACAAAAATGAAAACTGTCCCAAAGGGTTTACTGAAGAAGGAGACCCACTATCTTTTGGCTCTGGGCTGGAGATCAGGGCACAGCCATTTTTATTGTGATCCTCTTAAGAAGCAAGGAAAGCCTTCAGGGGAAAAAACAAAAACAAAAACAAACAAAACAAACAAACCAACAAACCACATGGAAGACCTACTTACACTGAGCCCAGCTCCTTGGCAAGGGGCAGTGCAATTCTGCCCAAGCAAAGACACCTGAGAAGCGACAAAGCAGACCCTTCATTCAGAAGACCAACTGGAAGAACAGCTGCAAACTAAGTTACAGATTCCACAAGATTGTAAAACTCTAGTGCTAGGGGAAAATAGTATATAGAACTCAAAGTTTATTTTCTCATGATTTGTTTATCTTTCAGTCTAAAATTTTGCATTTCATTGTTTTCTTTTTTCCTATTTCAACCAGTTTCTTATTTTGTCAAATCTGTATTTTAAGTCTCTTTTTAACTTTTATTTTTTACAACTACATTTTATAAACATAAACTTCATTTTTGGCTTTTTTTCCAAATATATTCAATATTTTATTTGTGTATATATAGATATAAATACATAAAAGTTTGCTGTCTTTTTAATTTTGGGATTTCGTATCTTCTAACACATAGACCAAAACTCACTCAGGAACAAGTGGATCACCTTGCTTTGTCCACCCTGTGAGATTATATTCTCTTCTCCCCTCCTATTTTTTTTTCTCTCTCTCTTTTTTTCTTTTTTGTTCTGTTTTGCTTTGTTTTTGTTTGCTTTTCTATTTTGGTTTCTGACTGCTTTGGATTTGTCTAGATTGTATTTTGCTTGGGCCATGGTGGATAGTTTTGGTTCTGTTCACTTGCTCACCCATGTTACTCTTGCAAAAATAACTAAAGGGAGGAATTCACAACAAAAGAAAGAACCAGAGGTAATGTCCTCTGCTACATATTTAATCAACATGAATATAAGTAAGATGTCAAAGATGGAATTTAGGATAACAATTATAAAGTTAATAGCTGGACATGAAAAAAAAAGGGTAAAAGACAGAGACTCTCTTAATACAGAAATGAGATCTAATCAGACCATAATTAAAAATGTTATAACTGAAATGCAGTCTAAATCACATGATCTAACATAGGGTGAGTGAGGCAGAAAAGAGAGTAAATGGTTTAGAAGACAGACTGACAGGAAGGAAAGAAGTTGAGGAAAAGAGAAAAACAACTAATAGTCCATGAACAAAGAGAAATTAATGATGCCAGAAATGTACCAATGTCAGAATTATTGAGGTGCCTAAGGGCAAAGAAAGAGAGAGATGGCCAGAAAGTATATTTGAGCAAATCATAGCTAAGAACTTCCCTAATCTGGGGAAGGAAACAAATATTCATCTCCAAAAGGCAGAGAGGACCCCTCCCAAAATCAATAAAATAGATCAACACCCGGACATATAATAGTGAAGTTTGCAAAATTTTAGAGAGAAAAAGAGAATCCCAAGAGCACCTGAAGACAAGAGGCTCCTTACTTACAGAGGGAGGAATATCAGACTAACATCAAACCTAACCACAGAAACCTGGCAGGCCAGGCTGGCATGATATATTCAGGGTACTTAATGAGAAGAACATGGAGGCAAGAATACTTTATCCAGAAAGGCTGTCATTCAGAATGCAAGGAGAGATAAGGAACTTCCAGGACAGACAGAAACTGAAAGAATATGTGACCATCAAGTTAGCCCTACAAGAAATACTAAGGGGTATCCTGAAAGTGAAAAGAGAGCCCAGGAGTAACATAGACAAGGGGAAAAGCAAAAAATAAAAAACAAAACAAACAAAAAACAAACAAACAAACAACAAAACAAAACGAAACAAAAACCAACCCCCAAAAATCTACAGAAATAGGGACCTTACAAGCAATGCAATGACACTAAATTCATATTTTCCCATAGTTACTATGAATGTAAATGGACTAAATGCTCCAATCAAAAGACACAAAGTATCAGACTGGATAAAAAAGCAACACCCATCAATATGCTATCTACAAAAGACTCATTTTAGACTTAAAGTCACCTCCAGATTGAAAGTGAGAACAATTTACCACACTAGTGGACCTCAAAAGAAAGCTGGGGTAACAATCCTCATATCAGACAAATTTGATTTTAAACCAAAGACTGTAGTAAGGGATGAAGAGGGACACTATATCATATTTAAAGGGTTTATATAACAAGAAAATCTAACAATTGTAAATAATTATACCCTCAACATGGGAGCAGCCAATTCTATAAACTAATTAATAACCAAAGTAAAGAAACACATTGCTAATAATACTTTATTTATAGGGGACTTCAACATCCCACTCACAACAATGGATAGATCATCTAAGCAGAAGATCAACAAAGAAATATTGGCTTTGAATGACACACTGAACCAGATGTACTTCACAGATATATACAGAACATTCCTTCTTAAAGCAACAGAATACTCATTCTTCTCAAGTGAACGTGAAACTTTTTCCAGAATAGGTCACATAACAGGTCACAAATCAGGACTCAACTAATACCAAAAGAATGAGATTATTCCAGGCATATTTTCAGACCACAATGCTTTGAAACATGAACTTAATTACAAGAGGAAATTTGGAAGGAACTCAAACACTTAGAGGTTATAAAGCATCATATTAAAGGATAAATGTGTCAACCAGGAAATTAAAGAAGAATTTTTTAAAAATCGTGGAAAGTAATGGGAATGAAAACACATCTGTTCAAAACCTTTGGATTACAGCAAAGGTGGTCCTAAGAGGGAAGTACATTACAATACAAGCCTCTCTCAAAAATTAGAAAAATCTCCAATACAAAAGCAAAACTTACACCTAAAGGGCCTGGGAAAAGTGCAGCAAATGAGGCCTAAACCAAACAAGAGAAGAGAAATAATAAAGATTAGAGCAGAAATCAATGAAATAGAAACTAGAAGAGCAGTAAAATGAAACTAGAAGCTGGTTCTTTGAAAGAGTTAATAAGATTGATAAACCTCTGGCCAGACTTATCCAAAAGAAAAGAGAAATGACACAAATTAACAAAATCATGAAGAAAGGGGAGAGATCATAACCAACATCAAGGAAATACAAACAATTGTGAGAACATATTACGAGCAACTGTACGGCAACAAATTAGGCAATCAGGAAGAAATGGATGCATTCCTGGAAATTTATAAACTACCAAAACTAAAATAGGAAGAAATAGACAATCTGAACAGACCAATAATCAGAGAGGAAATTGAAGCACTAATCAAAAACCTCCCAAGGCCAAATGGTTTCCCAGGGGAATTCTAGCAAATACTTAGAGAAGAAATAATACTATTTTATTGAGGCTATTTCAAAAAATAGAAATAGAAGGAAAACTCTCAAACTTGTTCAATGAGGCCAACATTACCATGATCCCAAAACCAAAGACCCAACCACGAAAAGTAGAATTTCAGACCACTATCCCTGAAGCACATGGATGCCAAAATACTTACCAAGATACCAGCCAATAGGATCCAATAGTAGATGAAAATGATTATTCACCAAAACCAAGTGGGATTTATTCCTGGGATATAAGGTTCAAAATTTACAAATCAATCAACATGATAGATCACATTAATAAAAGAAAAGATGAGAACCATATGATTCTCTCATGCAGAAAAAGCATTTGACAAAATGCAGCATTCTTTCTTGATTAAAATTCTTCAAAGTGTAGGGATAGAGAGAACATACCTCAATATCATAAAGCCATCTATGAAAAGCCCACTGCAGGTACCATTCTTAAGGTCAGTTATAGGACAGGGATGCCCACTCTCACCACTATTGTCCAATATGGTATTAGAAGTCCTAGCCTCAGCAATCAGACAACAAAAAGAAATAAAAGGCATCCAAACTGGCAAGGAAGAAGTCAAACCCTCACTCTTTGCAGATGATATGATACTTCATATGGAAAACCCAAAGACTCCACCAAAATCTGCTAGAACTCAT
Source organism: Enhydra lutris kenyoni (assembly GCF_002288905.1). Taxonomy (NCBI): domain Eukaryota; kingdom Metazoa; phylum Chordata; class Mammalia; order Carnivora; family Mustelidae; genus Enhydra; species Enhydra lutris. Next base: position 1,493,613 of record NW_019154162.1, read on the forward strand.
AACAATTCAGCAACATGGCAGGATTCAAAATCAATCCACAGATATCAGTTACATTTCTATATACTAACCATGTTATATGTGACTGAAGAAAGAGAAATCATGGAATTGACCCCATGTATAATTGCACCATAATTATAAGGTACCTAGGAATAAATAGAACCAAGGAGACAAATGATACTACAGGACATTTATGAAAGAAATTGAGGAAGACATAAAGAGATGATAAAATAATCTATGCTCATGGATTGGAAGAAAAAACATTGTGAAAATGTCTATGCTACCCAGAGTAATCATATTCCATGCAACCCCCATCAAAATACCACTGACATTTTTCACAGAATGGGAACAAAAAAATCCTAAGATTTGTATGGAACCAGAAAAGACCTTAAAAGCCAGAAGAATGTTGAAAAAGAAAACCAAACCTGGGGGCATCACAATTCTGCACTTCAAGCTCTATTAAAAGCTATGATCATCAAGACAGCATGACACTGGCCCAGAAAAAGACACATGGATCAATGGAACACGATAGAAAACCCAGAAATGGACCCTCAACTCTGTGGTCAACTAATCATTGACAATGCGGGAATGAATATCCAAGGAAAAGACAATCTCTTCAATAAATGGTGCTGGGAAAATTGGACAGCCATATGCAGAAGAATGAAACTGGACTACTCTAACACCATACACAAAGTTAAACTTAAAGTGGATGAAAGACCTAAATATGTGACAGGAATGCATCAAAGTCCTTGAGAAGGGCGCCTGGGTGGCTCAGTGGGTTAAGCCTCTGCCTTCGGCTCAGGTCATGATCTCAGGGTCCTGGGATCGAGTCCTGCATCGGGTTTTCTGCTCGGCGGGGAGCCTGCTTCCTCCTCTCTCTCTCTCTGCCTGCCTCTCTGCCTACTTGTGATCTCTCTCTGTCAAATAAATAAATAAAATTTATAAAAAAAAAATCCTTGAGGAGAACATAGGCCGGAACCTCTTTGACCTCAGCTGCAGCAATTTCTTGCAAGACTCGTCTCTAACAGCAAGGGAAACAAAAGAAAAATGAACTATTGGGACTTCATCAAGATAAAAAGCTTTTGCACAGCAAAGGAAACAGTCACAAAACTAAAAGGCAAACTATGGAATAGGAGAAGATGTTTGCAAATGGCATAGCAGATAAAGGGCTAGTTTCCACGATCTCTAAAGAACTTATCAAATTCAACATCCAAAAAACAAATAATCCAGTCAGGAAAAGGGCAGAAGTCATGAACAGACCTTTCTTCAAAGAAGACCTACAAGTGGCCAATAGACAAATGAAAAATACTCCATATCACTTGTCATTAGGGAAATACAAATCAAAACCACATTGAGATCTACCTTACACCAGTTAGAATGGCTAAAATCAATAAGATGGGAAACAACAAATGTTGGCAAGGATGTGGAGAAAGGAGAACACTCTTATACTGTTGCTGGGAATTCAAGCTAGTACAGCCATTCTGGCAAACAGTATGGAGGTTTCTCAAGATGTTTAAAATAGAGCTACTCTATGACCCATCAATTACACTACTAGACATTTAACCCAAAGATACAGATGTAGTGAAAACAATGGGGCATCTGCATGTCAATGTTCATAGCAGCAATGTCCACAATTGCCAAACTATGGAAGGAGCTGAGATGGCCTTCAACAGATGAATGAATAAGGAAGATGTTTATATATACAATGGAATATTACTCAGCTATCAGGAAAGATGAATACCCATCCTTTACATTGATGTGGATGGAACAGGAGGGCATTATGCTAAATGAAGTAAGTCAATCAGAGAAAGATAATTATATGGTTTCACTCATATGTGTAATATTAGAAATAGTACAGAGGATCATAGGGGAAGGAAGGGAAAACTGAATGGGAAGAAATCAGAGAGGGAGGCAAACCTTGAGAGACTCCTGACTCTGGGAAACAAACTGAGGGTTGTGGAAGGGGAGATGTGTGGGGGGATGTGGTAACTGGGTGATGGGAATTAAGAAGGGTACATGATGTGATGATCACTGGGTGTTATAAGCAACTAATCAATCAATGAACACTGCATCTGAAACTAATGATGTTCTGTATGTTTGTTAATTGAATTTAAACAAAACAAAGGGGGACACCTGGGTTGCTCAGTTGGTTAAGCCTCTGCCTTCACCTCAGGTCATGGTCTCAGGGTCCTGGGATCAAGCTCCACATTGGGCTCTCTGCTAAGCAGAGAGTGCACTTCCCTCTCTCTCTTTGCCTGCCTCTCTGCCTATTTGTGATCTCTCTCTGTCAAATAAATAAATAAAATCTTTAAAAAATTAAATAAATAAATAAATAAAATAAAGGAATACTAGGAAATTCACAAATATGAGGAAATTAAACAACACCCTCTTAATCAATAGTTCAAAGAAGAAATCTGAAGAGAAATTAGAAAACACCTTCACAGAAACTAAAGTGAAAACACAACATACCCAAACTTATAAGATGGAGCAAAAGCAGTGCCAAGAAAGAAATTTATGGCTGTAAATGTATGCATTGAAAAAAGAAATATCTCAAATTAATAACCTGACTTTACAATTTAAACAACTAGAGGATGAAGAGCAAACTAAATCAAAAGTTATCAAAGAAAACAGAATAATAAAGATTAAAATGCAAATAAATACAGAATAATAAAATAGGAGAGAAATTCAACAAAACCCAAAATGGGTTTTTACAAAAGATCAACAAAATTGAAAAACCTCTGGCTACATAAATTAAGGGAAAAAGAGAAGACTCGAATTACTAAAATCACAGAGTAGGGGCATTATCAAAATTGTACAAAAATAAAAACGAGAAAACCAAGAATAATTGTATGTCAGCAGAATGGATATCTTAGATGAAATGGACAAGTTCCAACAAACACATGATCTATCAAAACTGATTGAAGAATAAGTAGAAAGTCTGAATCAACCTCTACTAGTAAGAAGATGGAATATTACATAATCATAAACTTCTAAATAAAGAGTTCAGGACCAGATGATTTCACTGGTGAATTCTACCAAATATTTAAAGAATTAACACCAATACTTTTGAAACTGTCCTAAAAGATTGAAAACACATTCTGTAAGGCCAACATTATCCTGATAGCCAATCAAAGACATTAAAAGAAATGAAAATTACAGACCAATATCCCATATGAACATAGATGCCCATGTATTCAACAAAAAGCTAGCAAACTAGTTGCAGCGACATATTAAATGGATTATATCCCATGACCAACTAGGATTTATTTCTGGATAAAAAAATTCAATAAACTAAGAATAAAAGAAAATGTCCTTAATATGATAAATGACATACATAAAACAAACAATCTATGCACACACACAGAACTAACTTTTACTTAGCTATGAAAAATGAAATATTTTCCCTAATATCAGAAATGAAATGAATATGACCAATTTTGCCATTTCTGTTCAATGTAGCATTGAAAGTTTTAGCAAGAACACTTAGCCAGGGTGAAGAAAGAAAAAGCTACTTTTTAAAAAAAAATTCAATAATATGAGCCAGTCTATCTTTTAGCAAATTTGTAAAAAAAAGTAACAATAAGTTAGAAACTTTATAAAATGGGATATTATTTTTACAAAAAAATGTGACTGCTGAATGAATTTGTACAAAAAAGTAGTCTTGTTTTAAAAACAAAACAGAACAGGTGTGCCTACATGGAACAGTCGTTAAGCATCTGACTCTTGGTTTCAGCTCAGGTCATGATCTCAGGTCACGAGATTGAGCCCTGTATTATCAGTTTGAGTTTCTTTCTCCCTCTTCTTCTACTCTTCCCCACCATGCGCGCGCACGCTCTCTCTCTCTCTCGTTTTCTCTCTCATTTTTATTTATTTATTTGAGAGAAAGTGAGAGAAAGAGCATGGGGGAGGGGTAAAGAGACAAGCAGACTCCCTGTTGAATGGGGAGACTGATGTGGCTCTAGATCCCAGAACCCCAGGATTATGATCTGAGCTGAAGCCAGACGCTTAACCAGCTCAGCTACCCAGGCACCCCATAAAATAAATAAATAAATCTTAAAAACAGCAACAACAACAACAAAACCCCACAAAAAAACCAACAAAATTTAGCATAGTTACATATATATGTGTATATAAATGTATTTATATTTTCATAATATGCATTATTCTTTTAATATTATAGATCTTGAAAGTAATATATCTAGGATAAATATATCTAGGATTTTCAAAAATATTACTTTATTTGATTAATTAAACTTTTGGGATGCTAAAGCAATAATTCAAGATATGGATACTTATAATTGCTTTAAACCAGGGGACAATAAACTTCTGATTTGGATACCTGTAGGCCAATTCTGACTCACTGCCCTTTTATTTTCAAATACATTTTTATGGGAAGGTAGTCAAACCATCAATCATGTTGTCTATGGCAATTCTTGTGGAGCAATGGCAGACTTGAAGTGTTGGATCAGAGACAATATGGACAACAAAACTTAAAATGTTTACTCTGGTCCTCAACCAAAAAGGTTTGCAGATGGTATTCCTTAATGTTTTACACTTTAAATTATGACAATTATTTTGGAACAGTTTTAGGTTCAGACTAAAATTGAGAGAATGTAACAGGGATTCAAATCCCCTTTTAAAATCAATATTTATGGGGTATCTGGGTGGCTCAGTGGGTTAAGCCTCTGCCTTCACCTCAGGTCATAGTCTCTGGGTCCTGGGATCAAGCCCTTGTATCAGGCTTTCTGATCAGCAGGGAACCTGCTTCCCCCTCTCTCTTTCTGTCTGCCTCTTTGCCAAATAAATAAATAAAATCTTTAAAAAATAAAGTAAAATAAAATAAATATTTATAAGAGAAAAGTGGGAACAAATTACATATCCATAAAGCTACCACCTAGGTAAATTATACCTTTAAGATGTAAAATGTTAAAAGGGAATTCAGGTTTAATAGAGGATTTATTAATATAAGAAATTATACTTGGCTGTATTAGTGTTTTCTTTGTTACTGTGTTGTGCTGCTGCTTCTGTGCATTAAAGTCATATAGTGGTTGAATGTCTGCTCAATGAGTGACTGCACAAGATGAGATTCTAGGATCCCAGAGATGAAATGGCACTTAAAGAATTCAGAATAAGGAAAGGGGCAGGGAAATCCACTATGGCAGTGGCTGACAAGAAAGCCTAGATATGGCAAAAGTGGTTACATATAGAAAAAGTTTTAGGCAGGGACAATTTTCAGTGTGTTGACCTGAGTGATTTTTTTAAAAATTTCTTTTTGTTTTTACTTTTATTTCTTTTTAAAATTTTCATTTAAAGTCCAGTTAGTTAACATACAGTGTAGAATTAGTTTCAGGTATACTATATAGTGATTAACACTGCCATACAACACTCAGTGTTCACCACAAATGCATACCTTAACCCTCATCACCAATATCATCCATCCCCCCTCTCTCCTCCTCTCTGGTAACCATCAGTTAGTAGTCCTGAATAATCTTTGCATTTGGACAAGACTGCTTTTGAAACCTTTTCTCTTTGACCCACCTCAGTGATATTGGTCATTGTTAACATATAGGCTGTAACAAGATTCTACTGGTCTGCTGGCATTGTCATCTTAGTGACTAAATTAATTTTGTCTTTACCTTCTGCACCTGTGTACACATATGAATATAAGTGGGAAGTAGAATAAGGAAAAAATGCTCAAGAGTAAACAAAGCCATCAAAAGCAATTTCAAGCTCTGCGAGATATATCCTTTGAGTGAGTTACTAACTGTTGAGGACTATTAACTTGTTTTTAAAACAAGACTGTTTTTTGTACAAATTCATTCAGAGGACTGTTATAAAGCCTGATGCCATAGCAAGCTTGTGATATGGTTTTCAGACAGGATTAATCTCCTCAGAGCACTGGGAATCTTAAAAATTCCTGCCTCCATCCTGCTCAGCCTTCACCGTTAGTTTCCTTCCTCCCTAACCTGTGGCTTACCTGCTCTGCCCAGCCACCAGCCACATGGGCCTTCTTTCTGTTTCTGAAATATGTAAAGTTCCTCTCTCTTAGAATATTTATACTTCCCGAGGTTTCTCCATATGGTGGCCCCTCTTAGATAGTCTTCTTCCATATTCCTTTTCATCATTTAATCCCCCAGTTCCAGTAAAATTATCCTATTTGCTATATATTGATTTACGTCCTAACTAACTTTTCATTTCTCCTCACTTTAGTCTGAGTTTCATTAGAGTGAGGTCCTCGACAGTGCCTACCTGAAATAGTGCTTTGCATTGAATAAATTCCCAACACCAATTTGGTCATAGAAGGAAGATCTTTTAGGTTATCTACAGCAATTTCCTTTTCTCTTTAATAGATGAAGAAACTGTATCTCTTGAATATTTTACCCATTCCTGGGTTTTTCACAGTCTTGCACAGAGGACTTCCCATCCTCTAATTCCAGTCGTTCCCTTGCACATCACACTCAGCAGCCTGATCCCATGATCCACTGCCAACTCCACTATAATCTCACATTTTATCAATGAATTTTTGTGATTTATTTGCCTTTGTAGAAAAGCCATAGAGCCATAGAGTTTCTGCCCTGTACTTTTACTTCCCATATCATTGTTTTTGTGTCTGCTCCCTTATTTGTTATTTTGTCTTCTGGATATAAGTTCTCTTAATGCATTGCTTGCCATAAAGCATTTTCATTAGAGTCCTCGCACTACAACCAACTCTTTTCTACAATACACCAATAAGTATGTACCTTCAGTGCCTATTTTATCAAAGAGGCATATAGCTTCTTTAGGATAATACAAGCATAGCACCTCTGTGGCATGTAAACTCGTCTTCCTAAATTCCCCAGCCTCATTTCTGCTTCATCCCCTGCTCTGTCTCCGTGCACAATGTGCCTGGTGACTGTGCACAGCTCTCATCTCCAGTGTTTCTCTGTAGTCCCTTTACATGCTCTGCTTTGATGACACCCTTGCCTCTGCTGGAGGCTGACCCAGTTCAAATATAGTGAGATTTGACGAACTTTCTCTGATTTTCATTTAGACTTAGCACTTTCTCCTTTTTTTTTTTTTAAACTACTTAAGGTATTCTTTTGGAAAATAAATATCTTCTTGTACCAATCAGAAGAAACTCATTTTATAAATAGAGATAAGGGAGGACCCTTCTCTTTAGACTGGAGACTCCCAAGTCCCAGAGCTCTTTTATGGCTTTCCCTGTGGTGTCTTACTTGATGTATGAATTCTCTTCTAGAAGATTTAAAGTTATTTTGAATATATAGCAGTATTTCTAATGCTTTACACATATATACATATTTCTTTAGAAATATAAATATACAAAATATTTTTGTATATATATAATCAGTGACTATATCAGTCACTGAATTATAACAGGAAAATACATATGTTGAACATGAAAAATATAAAACAATAGAAATGAACATTGATTTATAGCTTATAAGCAATGTTTCATAGATTATCATTAAAGTTTCCTCATCCTGTCTTTTATCTTTGAATTCTTGGACACACCTTACATTGTCTATTTTTCCAGCCCTTTAATCTGGGCTGGGATGTGAATATTTTGAATAATAGGGTATAGCAGAAGTGTTCCTCAGATATTTCTGGGCTTAGTCATAACAAACTTACTGCTTCTACATTGATCTCTGAGTCCTGAGCACCAAGTACATAGGCTAGTTGCTGTGCTGGGGAGACAACACAGAGATGAAGAGTCTGGCCTTTATCTTTAACCCACAAGGCAATAGATGTGAGAGAAAAGCTGTTTTCCATGTTCCAGACTGGTCCAGCTGCTGGCCGACAACTGGTAAACTTGTTCTGTTGGTACCATGTGTGGAAGAATCTCCCACTTGAGCCCTTCTCCTATTATGACCCGTAGAATCATGAGATATAAACATAAAACTAAATTATTTTTTTAAATCATTTAGTTTTTAGGTAGTTTGGTTTTTTGGTCAATTGCTCAGACATTTCCAATTTATGGTAAACAAATTAGGTGTGAAAACACTGAACTATTTCTTAAGGCTATCTATCCAGCCAGCTTGTAGTGAAATACTCTTGCAGCTTCTTCTATCTAAGTTCTGGGCACTTTCTGTACTTTGCAGCATCTGTACTATTTAGATACTTATCTGTTTCTATTTGCCGACATAATATAACACATAGTGGAAATAGAGGAGCATTCTAGTGTAAAGTTCTAGGTGTAATTATAGATACGGTTGCCAGATTTAGCAAATGCAAATATAGGTATACAGTTAAATTGGAATTTCAGATAAACAAAGGATTTTTTTTCAAGTATAACTATGCCCTATGTAATATTTGGTATTTACTTACACTAAAAGAAAAATAATGGTTGTTTATCTGATATAAACTTAAATTGATGTCTTGTATTTTATCTAGCAAATCTAAACATAGAGAAAATATTTAGTAGGACTTGGGAAGAATCCTTGAGCTCTGAACTCAATATTCTAACTCATAAAAGGAGGAAATTATTTACCACATAGGAGGATTAAGAAGGTAAAATGAGACTGCTTGAAGGAATTCCTACATTTATGTCTGCCTTAACTTCAATGCTGGGGTAACACTGATTCGACTTTAAACAGTCGCATTCTGATTCTGAATCTTAACCTTTTTTCTGTATATTAGAGCCTCACAAATATACTTTATCATCTTTTTTTTTTTTTCTCTTCCATGTTTGCTGCATTCAGAAATACATATATTTACTAAGGGTTCACTAAAATCCTGTACTGAGTTTGATAAAATTATATTGAATAATATAAATATGTTCATATATATTTACATTCACTTTCATGTAATACTATTTAACAGCATATAATTTTAACCTTTGAACTAGTTCTTGACATTCTCAACATTTTGACATGAGAAAACAGAGGTTCATTGAACTGAGGCTACTTGATAAGACCCAAGAGGTAGTAAACACACTTTGAGGAAGAAATGAAAGGAAAAGAGTGTCTTTTGAAATTTCTGCAATACAAAAAGGATAACAAATGCCCATCTTCATATTGCTACCTTCTACTTGGAAAAGTCACTTTTTCTTCCCCTTTAAAGAACTCCCATGAGTGCAACTCTTTCAAATGTCTGTTAGCAAAAGAAGGATTTTCCAATTTTATCCTATTTTCTGAGACATAATAGGTGAGAAGTCATACATTCATAAAAGTCACTGCAAAGAATTTGTGTTGTATAGATAAAAAGGGCTGAAACACTTAGTGCTATTTTTCAATAAGAAAACCAACCACTTGAACCAAATATGTTTCCTGGGCACACAGACTTCTGGACAATAAAATTATTTTTAGGGCATAAGTCAGGCCCTTCTTTGCTCATCCAGAATGACAACTTGAATATCTCACTTAATCATGGGCCTTTGAAGATCCATCTGCAAGCATTTAATAAACAGCCAACAAGAGATATATAGTACAATTCAACAATATATAAAACCAGAGCTTCTGTGCTTGACAGAAACTGGAAAGAGTGTCTAGTTCAGACTCCCATTTAATAGAAAATAAAATTGAAGTGCATAGAAGTTCACTGAAATAAGGTCACGCAAATCATCAGTGTCAAAGCAAATTAACTTAATGAGTATTCATGAATAATTGCTACATGATTAGTCCAGTGTTAGCAGTTTTGGTGGTCTGGCTTCCTCAGCTTTTTCTTAAGTTTCTAAACTACGCAAACTGCATTTGCAATAAATTTTATGCAGAATGAACATATAGTATTTTTTATTTTAAGCCAGTAGAATAGTCTTATGTATCATCTTTGTACTAGTGTCTCCAGAATCCATAGCTCCAGAGCACCTTTATGAGTTCCAGACCTGTAAACTCTACTCTGAATTTGACACATCCATGTCAGTGTGCGACAGGTGTTTCAAACTAAGCATGCACAAAGTTCCTATATCTAGCTTTTCCCATACAACACTCACTCATGAGTTTTGTTTGCCTTTTTTCCCCGAGGGCACTTAGGCACAAAACATAATTAAATTGGATTTAAAGAAGATAATATTTCCAAATCTCAGGTATAGGTTACTTTTTCCTTCTATTTTGAAGTCCTAGCTTACCTAGTAAGTATGTATTTTCAGAGGGAACAACTCTGCTTTCTTCCTAGCCTATTGATGTATTTCCTTTCTGTTCCCAGTGAATCCTAATGTTTCCTAGCCTGATCCTCATAAGAACAATTAGAAGCATCTTCATGAAGAGAGGAAAAACAGAGAAGAAAGGTCTAAAGACACCAAATGAGGGGTAGGACAATTCTTACTCAGCCAAGTGTTATTTTTTTTTTCTTTTTACATTTCTTTTGCAAATCTGCTGAGTTACATTTACTTAGTTTAATATTTACTTTATTTCAATGTCTTCTTCCCAGGCACTATACGGAAAAACACAGCCTTACCATTGGGGGAAAAATATACCTTCAAATATGATACTGGCCTAAGGTGCTAATGTGTTTACAGTTGCTATAAATAAACATCATCACACTCATTTACCCAATAAGTATAAAATAATAATATTAAGCCTCCTGGATATTATTTCTCTAACAAAGTAATTGAATTATTTAAAAATTCTGGAGGAAAATAGGTTTGGGATTCAGATGTTTTTTCTGGGAAATTTGGTATTTTGGCCTGGTGCAGTACCAAAACAAAATATATAATATGCAATTTATTGGGTTCCTAAACACTAGGAACTATTATCTTATACAGATTGTATCACTTAATTCACTCTCATAGTGTCTCTTGGGTGAGAGGAAAATATTATCCCCTTAAAAGAGGAGGTAGAGATGGAATCAATAAACAAACCCAAGTTTGCCTTCTCTCAAGGCTGTTATTGTTGACCATGGCCTCACTAACCAGGTAGAAATATTACACTCCTAATTGTACAAACATGTAGATACCAACTTCAAGTGATTTCAATGACTTTTACACCAATATATAGATTTGGTAACATTGCAAATCTATGTATTAGAGGACAGGTGACCCGGAGAAACAAGCAAGTCATGGTAGAAGACAGAGCACAAACAAGACACTTAATCAAAGAGGCACTTTAAAGACACAATCATGGAAACAAAGAAGCCATGAGATGTACAAAAGAGAATATAACTGGAGAGCTTATGAATTTGAGAAAGCCTTAAAGAAAAAGTTTTACTTTTTGGTTTTACTCTTTGGAAAAAAGTTTTACTGTTTGGTTTTACTCTTTGGAAATTCCATGAGCCAGTATCATCGTCTCAAAGCCATTCCTCTTGACTTAAAATCTATCAAAGGAAACATTATCTGCTATAATATAAGTACATGTTATCAACATAAGAACATAAAAAATATATTCGTTGATAAAGTTATTTCTTCTAGCTGGATACAACTAATCTAAGGAACTTAAGCCTACTATGAGATAATCTGATAATCAGGAAATAAATTACATGTTACCTGAACACTCTGACCCATTGTAGGTATTCCCACTACAATATCTGTCATAAGTTGGCATCCATTCTAAACTAAAACACTTTTGATACTGGGTCTACTCACTAACTCAAAAAGTAACTCTTTTTATTACGAGCTGTTGAATTTCCAGATTACATTTCAATAATAAATCATATTTATGTATTCATTACTTTTTACCATGCTTTCAAGTGTTTTCCTTTCGAAGCTAGAGATATCCACAGTTTTTATATTGTATTAGTACTTCAAACTTGTTTTTACACATATATACCTGTTTTACAAAAGTTTTCTCTTTTGAGAAATACTAAACAAAGATGATCAAGGCAAGTCCAAGGATTGTACATTTCAAAAAAAACTCACAGATTATTTTGGGAACAACTGTTCTGCCCAACTTATTCTCTATGGAAAACTACACTTCTTGATTTGATCTTTTCATGACACAGAACCCAGAGGAGTTATTCTGTTGGCTGGGATGCTGATATCTATAATCAACTGGATTTTGGTTTGCTGCTACAAATAAAGGAAAGTCAAATAGCAATGAAATTAAAAGAAAATTATTTAATAAATGCAGAACAACTAAATCTTAGATCCATTTAAAAGGAAAAGTTTGATTAAATCTACTAGGTTAAGAACCTTATTGAGTAGATATACTGGTTGGTGATAAGAATAACATAAAATGGATAGTGGAAAAAGAAGTGATAAATAAAACTATATCTTCATGTAAATTTACAAATAGATAATAGAAATATATATATAATATTATATATATTAATTATATATACACATATATATATACTGATATCTATCTATATATTTTTCACTCTATTTTTACAAAAAAATTGTCCATAAGGAGCATTATAGACATAAATATGCAATTCACTTCATAGGTATACAGACCACAAAGAGGCTTGGGCCTATCAAAAGTAGACAATTAATCAACTATCACTTGCTTTGGGCTATGAATCTAAAAAAAAAAATGCTGGAATTAAATCAGCTTATAGACTATAGCTGAGCTATGTTTTGCATTTTCTGTTTTCTCAGGGAATCTCAGGACTTGAGCAGGTTTAAAATGATCTTTGACACCAGTCTTTGATTTTTCAAATATAATGTCCAGGGCGCCTGGGTGGCTCAGTGGGTTAAAGCCTCTGCCTTCGGCTCAGGTCATGGTCCCAGGGTCTTGGGATCGAGGCCTGCATCGGGCTCTCTGCTCAGCGGGGAGCCTGCTTTCTCCTCTCTCTCTCTGACTGCCTCTCTGCCTACTTGTGATCTCTCTCTCTCTGTCAAATAAATAAATAAAATCTAAAAAAAAGAAAAAAAATATAATGTCCAACATACAGGTAAGCACACATACATACTCACAGGTGTACACATACCCACAGACAAATTAGGACCTAAGACTTTATGAGCAGAAGCCAAAAGGAATAGTGGGAAACAGAAATAGATCTGCTAGAACCCCAAATATTGGAACTATTACTATACAATTACATTTTACTCCTGTTTAAAAACAAAACAAATCAAAACAACAACAAAAAACACAAGAAAACAAGTATAAAATGGAGTCACTTATGCAAAGCCGTATATCAACAAACTGATATTCAACATAATTACAGCATCAGCTCTCCCAAAGATAGAATCTTAAGCCAGTCAATTAGAAATCACTTCATCAGGGGCACCTGGGTGGCTCAGTGGGTTAAAGCCTCTGCCTTCGGCTCAGGTCATGATCTCTGGGTCCTGGGATAGAGCCCCCCATCGGGCTCTCTGCTCAGCGGGGAGCCTGCTCCCTCCTCTCTCTGCCTGCCTCTCTGCCTACTTGTGATCTCTGTCTGTCAAATAAATAAATAAAATCTTAAAAAAAAAAGAAATAAATCACTTCATCAGTACTAGGTAGGCAATCTGTTTGATAGACCCCTGGAAAGTGATCTTGCAATAATCAACCTGACTTTTGTTGAGTATAATCTTCCTGATAGACCCCTGACTTCCTCTAAAGGAAATTTATCTTTCAATAAGCAACCTGACTTTTATTGAGTATAACTTCTTTGCTGCCATTTTTTTCTGCCTATGAACGTCTTTCATTTGCTACTTGTTTCTATTTGCCCCACATGATGCTGCCTGATTCAAATAAATTTCTGCTCAAATTAACTAAAAAAATGTAATATGCCTCAGTTTATTTTTTAATATTCCTTCCAATATAATAAAGTCACACTTTTTTAAAGTTTCAGAAGGAATAAAAACTATAAATATTTGATATTGATTTTTTAAAAATATATACACATAACTTTTACGTTTTTAATTTCTTACATTGTGTAACAGTAGAAGTGGCAAACTGAAGAAAAAATTGTGGCCTAGAAGATAGGTCAGGAGGTGCTATCAAGAGTGAACCAGATAAAGGAAATGATGAAATGTGTAGAAATAAACATAAAGAACATAGAGAATAGAATGACGAGGTGTAACAAACAGTTAATTGAAGTTTCAGAGGAGAGAAAAAGAGATGGACAAAGGGAATATTTTAAGAAAAAAATAGCTGAGAAATTTAAAGAATTCACTTCAGACATTAATTTACATAGTCAAGATGACAAGAAAATCTCAAGGATATATATGTTAAATATAAATATATTATTATAGTAAATATTATATAATATATAATGTGAAATATATATATTATATATATATATATATATTTATAAAATTTATTTTAGAGAAAGAGAGAGCACTCATATGTGTGTACATGCACAAGCAGGGGAAGGTTAGAGAGAGAGAAGGAGAGAATCTTTAATGGACTCCACACTGAACACAGAGCCCAATGCAGGGCTTGATCTGAAGACCTCAAGGATCTAGGTACACACACACACACACACACACACACACACACACATATATATATATGAATTAAATATATATGAAATAAATTAATTTAAAAAAGATATATATATATTTTTTAATTCATTTTAAACATGTAATTGTGAAAGTGTAAAAACAAAACAAAATTAAAGACAGAAAAATAAAGCAATTTCAACCTGAACAAAAGTGAGAGATTAACTAAAGGAAAGACAGACTTATACTAAATTCTCAACAACAGTAATCGAGGTCATCAGGCAATAAAATGCTGCCATTTATATGGGGAAGTAAAGCCATCACAAATTAGAACTATACCATAAAGAAAGAAAAAAATTCAAAAATGAAAGCAAAATAAAGACTTTATCAAACAGTTGAAACTGAGGATGTTTGCCACCAGCAGAATAACACAGAAAAGAAGTACAAAGGTTTTTTTTCAGGCAAAAGGACAATGAATCCAGAGTGAAGGTCAGAGTTGTAAGAGGGAGTGAAGATAAAACAAAGTTGTGGTTATCTTTAAGTGAACTTTGTATAGAGCAACAACAATATAATATTGGCTTTAAAAAATCATTGAAATGGAATTCACCTGCACTATAACAACACATCCTAAGAGAAAAAGTTCAATTGTAATAGTCTAAAGCCCTGAACTTTCAGTGAGAAAGATTAATATGTCCATTAATGAAAATTTTTAAAGATTTTTAAATTTATTTATTTGAAAGAGAGAGAAAGAGAGCATGAACAAGAGATGGGCAGAGAGAAAGAGACAAGCAAACCACGCTGAGCAGGAATCCTGAGTTGGAGCTCCATCCCAGGACCCTGAGTTCATGACCTCAGCCAAAGCCAGACGCTTAACCAACTGAGCCACCGAGGTACCCCAACAAACTTTCTTAAGTCAAGTCTCCATTTTGAAAATTCCAAGATATCCATTCAAATATATGAATAAATATGTTATAAAATAAGTAAACTGCATTCATTCTAAGAGAGAAGCACCTGGGTGGCTCAGTTGGTAGAGCCTCCAATTCTTGGTTTCAGCTCCAGTTGTCTCAGGGTTGTGGGATTAAGCCGTATGTTAGGCTCCATGCTCAGTGTGAAGTCTGCTTAAGATTCTCTCCCTCTCTGCCTGCCCCTACCCCAACTTGTGTTCTCTATATATACAAAATAAATGAATCACATCTTTGAAAAAGAGAGAAAAAAAGCAAATACAAAATAATTAAGTTAAATCAAAAAATGACAAGAAAGAAGTGAGAGGGGCCCAAAGAATAAACAGGACAATTAAAACTTATAAGTAGTTATATAAAGTATAAATGGATAAATTCTGGTGACAAAATAAATCTTAGTAGACTAGGTGAACATCAAACCATAATATTCTATTTATAAAAGATGACTGTATAATTGCCAAAAGTAATACTTAACAAACTAGACAAAAGCATGTGAGTGTAACTATATTAATATTAGACAAAGCAGACTTTCAGCGAAAAGCAATACTACAAGTGACGATCACTTTATAATTGTAGAATGATAATTTTAAATGTGTGCATATCTAATTATATGGTCTCAGAAATGTAAAGCAAATATTGACTGATACATCTACATTAGCTCACAATAACTCTCTAGGTACTTATTTGGAAAAGCAGAGAAAATGCAATAAGTGGGGGCACCTGGGTGCCTCAGTTGGTTAAGCAACTGCCTTTGGCTAGGGTGATGATTCTGGAGTCCTGGGATCGAGTCCCACATCGGACTCCTCCCTGCCCAGCAGGGAGTCTGCTTCTCCCTGTGACCTTTCCCCTCTCATGCTCTGTCTCTGTCTCAAATAAATAAATAAAATCATTTTTAAAAAATGCAATAAGGGTAGAGAATTAACACAAATAGAAAATATGAATTAAAACGTGAAATTTAGAACTCAAAAACTGGATTAAAATTATGTCATTTTTTTTCTGGCAATAACGCAAAAATGCTGGAAATCAATAGCAAAGGTGTAAAGGTTAACCAAAGTTATGTTCAGATATTATAACTTATAAATCAATCATGTGCCAAACACAGTTATATTGAAAATTGGAAAATTATCAGTGATTAACAAACTGAATAATTTATGCTGAAAAACTGCATTTAAAGAATAACAAACAAGGGGTGCCTGGGTGGGTCTGTGGGTTAAAGCCTCTGACTTTGGCTTGGGTCATGCCCCACATCAAGCCCCACATCAGGCTCTCTGCTCAGCAGGCAGCCTGCTTCCTCCTCTCTCTGCCTGCCTCTCTGCCTACTTGTGACCTCTGTCTGTCAAATAAATAAATAAAATCTAAAAAAAAAAGAAGAAGAAGAATAACAAATGAGGGGTGCCTGGGTTGCTCAGTTGCTTAAGTATCTGACTCTTGATCTTGGCCCAGACGATGACCTCAGAGTCATGAGATTGAACCTCACATCTTGGATCCATGCTGATCATGGAGACTGCTTGGGAATGTTTCTCCATGCTTCCCCCTTTCCTCCTCGTTACTTGATCTCTCTCTTTCTGGAAAAAAAAAAAAAAAAAAGAAAGAAAGAAAGAAAAGAAAAAAGGAGTAAATAAAAAATATTTTTTTAAAAAGCAAAAAATGTGATTAATGATATAGTTAGAATAAAACATACAGCCTTTGTTAGAAACAAAGAATATGGAACACCTGTGTGGCTCAGTCAGTTAAGTGGCTGCCTTTGGTTCAGGTCATGATCCCAGGGTACTGGGATTGAGCCCCACATTGGATTTCCTCCTCAGTGGAGAGCCTGCTTCTCCTGCTACCTCTGCCTGTCACTCTGCCTACTTGTGCACTCTCTCTCTCTCTTTCTCTCTAAATCTTTGTCAAGGCAAAAAAAAAATAAATTAAATTAAAAAAACAAAGAAAACTAATGATGATACTAATAAAAAATTATCACCCCAAAACTACAAAAATTAGCAAAATAAAACAAAAAGGAAGATATTAGTAAAATAACATAAAACATGATATTTAGAGGGAATCTATAAATATGAAAGTTAATTTTTCAAGAGATTATCATAACTGATACATCAAAAGCCTGACTGATCAAAATAAAGAGGGGAAAGAGAGACAGAAACAGAGAGAGAAGAAAAAATAAAAGTAAAATTAATCAACATCAAGGATTAAAATTACAATACCACTCCAGTTCTCCAGAATTAAAAATCATCAGAGGAAGATATTATAAATAAATCTATAACAAAATATGCAAATGTTTATGAAATGTTCAAATTGCCAGAATCATATCATTTATCAAAATTGACATGAAAAGATAGAGAAATCCTGAATAGTCATATAATAATTGAAATTATTGATTTATTAATGAAAATCTTTCCATACAGTTTTTCAGACCTACCTGACTTTATTAAGTGAAACCATCAAATTGTAAAGTGATAAATTAATCTTAAACTATTTTTTTAAAAATTTCTTTTCAGTGTACCAGAATTCATTGTTTATGTACCACACCCAGTGTTCCATGCAATATGTGCCCTCCATAATACCCACCACTAGGCTCATCCAACCTCCCACCCCCCACCCCTTCAAAACCCTCAGATTGTTTTTCAGAATCTATAGTTTCTCATGGTTCTTCTCCCCCTCCAATTTCCCCCAACTCCCTTCTCCTCTCCATCTCCCCATGTTCTCCATGTTATTTCTTATGCTCCACAAATAAGTGATTAAAAGATTTTATTTATTTATTTGTCAGAGAGAAAGAGTACAAGCAAGGGGAATTGGCAGGGAGTGGGAGAAGGAAGCTCCCCACTTAACAAGGAGCCAGATGCAGGACTTGATCCAATGACTCTGGGATCATGACTTGAGATGAAGGCAGATGCTTATCTGACTGAGACACCCAGGCATACCCTTAAACTAATTCTTCTAAGAGTAGGGGAAAAAAAAAAAGTATTCTTTAAATCCTTTTATGAAACTAATAACGCTTAAAATAAAAATCACAAAATCAGCATGAAAATAGACAAATTATTGGCCAATCTTATTATTGAAAAAGTATTTTAAAATTCTAAACAAAATATTAGCCAATGAAATGTATTAATATATAAAAATAGAATAAGATATTCATCAAGTTGATCTTATATCAGGAATTCAAAATTTGTTAGAAATGTAATTGATGGATTTTTCTGTAATAACATATTGAGGAGATTTTTAAAAAGATTTTATTTATTTGAGAGTAAAAGAGAAAGATACAGAACACAGACAGGTGGAGGGACTGAGGGGGAGGCAGAAGCAGACTCCCCACTGAGTGGGGATCCTGACATGGGACTCAATCCCAGGACTCCAGGATCATGACTTGAACTGAAGACAGGTCAGTTTAACCAACTGAGCTACCCAGGCACCCATATTAAGGAAATATTTTTATGAACATTAAAATAGATGCAGAAACCTTTCTGATAAAAAAAGCATCTATTCATGACTTAAAAATTATTCAGAAAATCAGGAACCAAAAGGAGTCTTATCTATATGATAAGAGTATATAAAAATGTACAGCAAACATCACACTTAATGATGAAATGATGAAACCATTTCCTTTTAGATTACAGTGAGACCAGCTGCCTGCCATGACGACACTTATTTCACATTGTATTAGAGATCAGAGCCAGTGTAGTAGGCAAATGAATGAACTAAAACTAAAATAGTTGGGAAAGAAAAAAAAAATTAAATTTTTATTATTCATAAATAATATGAGTATGTGAAAACTAAAAGTATAGAGATAAAAGTACTAAGTTGGTGAGTTTAGCAATTTTTCTAGATAAAATATATAAAAATTAACAACAAAGATAACATTCAGTACAGAATCAAAAATATTACATGTCTAAAAATAAGTATAAAAAACTATTTTAAATTAAACTATCATAAATTGATTAATTGATTCAAAACAATCTTAATAAAAATCCCAATAAGATTACAGATCTCACCCTCTTCCCCTCAACACATCATGAGTATGAAGTGTGATTGAGAAATAAAACCTCTGCAGTTCTTTGTTATTGCAGGAAACTTACTTCAACGCTCCACTCCCTAGTGATACACTGTAGTATAATTAAGTATGGGAAAGGACCATGGGTCTTGTCAGTTCACTTAAAAAAAACACAACAAAATTTGAATTATCTGCCAGATGCTAGTCGTTTTGCTTTAAATTATGCATACTGGCTTTAGCATTTAATACAAATGTGATTTAGGATAAAATTATTTAATTTATTTAAATTCCTGCCATTATTTAAAAAAATATTTGCTTGTGTGTGTCTGTAAATTCAGATAAAGATTAATTTACCATATAATTAATTGACTCAAATGGCATACTTTTGAGAATGAGCACAAGTACCATTATAAAACATGTTGGTATAATTGCCTGTATTAGTGAGCCTAATTAGAGAACATGATATAAAGCGCCTGGCACTTGAACAAGTATTTGAACCCCTATTACATCCACTTATGTGACAGGAAGCAGCATGGACAATGAAGCATAGTCTTTCACTTAAATATTTGCAGTATGTGAAACTACAGGATTCATCTCTTGGGCAGTTGCTTCAGGTATACTAAACCACTGGAAAAAAGTTTCAAAGACAGTAGGTTGAAACTATTAACCGCTTAATATGAATGCATTTATAAAAAGACCACTTGTAGAAATGAGGTACAAAATGAAGAATGAGTTGTTGTAGACAAAGCAGAAAGAAAATTCAGAAAGGTGCAAACTTGGGAGTAGGGAAGTGTAAGAGCTTGTTTTATACCTATGGAGGGGTGTGGGAAGCCTTAGGGTCTCATTGTGCTGGAGACTGAAGGGTCAGAGAGTCACTCAAGTCTGTTGAAGGAATAGGATGCAGATTAACACCTTTAAGTGGTTCTGATCTTAGTACTGGATGTGGTCTTTGAGGGTTAATATTATGCAGTTAAAGGGAATAACATTGGTTAATTCTCTAACTTGCAGTGCTTGGTGTTTTATATACATTATTTATTTAAATTTTTGCAATGACACTGTATGTTCTAATTTTATAGGTGAGGAAATCAATTTTTAAAAAAAATCTTCTGACATGTCCAAGACCACACAGTTTAATAGCTGGAGGAGGTGGGATTTCAAACTAGGTCTCTCTTTCTAAGGCTGTGTTCACACATCTACTTGAGAAAGTGGTAACACCTAGCATGAAAAAAAGACCCTTTATAGAGACGGGGAGCATCTCCATGTAGCCATGACTACTGCCTTGTTAAGTGATGCTAGTTAGAATTACATATCTGCATTTTCTCATTTGTGATAATGGAGTCACTGGCCCCAGTCTTCTTTTACACAGAGCTATAAGACAACTAATTAGATATGTTCATAAAACTCATTTAGCTCCTTGGAGAAAGTTTTTATATAAATCCCAGGCATTATTATTCTAACAATATTGTGACTCAATGCAGATTAATTTTGAAGAATCACTCAGACAACTGTTTGTCAGCTAAATGGACAATAACAAAAGCAATTTGTTTGCTTATCTTTTATTCTTATCTTAACTCCTATCTTAATTATGCAACACTGCAGGAAAGGCAAAACATAGCCTTCTTACTGAATATTAAATATATGTGCTTGCTTGACTTCTAGCACCTGTTTGGATAGCATGACTTCTCAAAAATTAAGTAGCTAAATTACTTGAGGTTGTTGGTTAAGATCAACAGCTTCTACCTTAAGGGAAAAAATGTTAATCTGAAAAATGCCTTCTGCCATCTTTCCTTCTATTCCTCTGTAAAAATCTTGCCCATCTCCAAAATCTTCTTCATCAAAGTCTTTTGTGTCTACCCCAGGCACTCTAAGTTTTCTTTCTTCTGAGTTCAAGTGCAATGGGTGACTTTCTTCAGATACTCCAGTGACAGCAATTTCTGTACAACGATGAAGAATTGGTCTAAAACACAATGGAAAGAGCACTTTTTGTTTAACTCCTTTTGTGTAGAGACATGGTCTGCCACCATGCTGTCTCTATTCACCATTAAAGAATGAAGGTAAGTGGACCCTGGAGCCCATAGTTGTTCTTCAAGTAAGTCTTTGCCTGTATAAATTATAAGAAACAATGATACTCATCTCTTTAAAGATCCTTGAAAAACTACAAGAGTATTTTATTATTTTGAGAATTATTTATTCTGAATATTGCTTTCTGAAGCCACTAATTGCCACACATATGCACATTTCTAGATTAGATATTGTTTATTTTGAATTCCATAGTCTGTGTGTGTGTGCTTTAAAATTTGTCTCTATAACCTGCTGGATTTCAAGACTCATAAGGCACAATTATTTTCTACACTACCCAATAGAAAATGACCACGAATGAATGAGTAAATATGATGTCTAAATACATTATTTTCTTACAGAATTATCTTCTAGTCTTAAAGACCTAAGTACCTTCTCAAAATTCACTTCTTCATGGATAACCCTTGTAATGACAGAGAAGAATAAACTTAAAAAGTAACACATAATGATTAGGGGAAATACAAATAGTTTTGTAATTAATTGTTTATTTTTTTCTCATAGCAAATTTTATTTAACTATGTATGAAATTAAGGATCTCTGTATTTTAGAGCTTGGGAATTTCAGTTTTATAAATAGTTGGGCTTTGATTTCCTTTTATATTTTTACCTGTGTTAATATTCTTTAGTATAATTTTTAATAGGCAATACATTCACAGTGTTCAAAATTTAAAAAAAAATACATAAAAGGGTATTATTGAGTGAAAACTTTCCTTCCCATATCTCTGTGTCCTAGTGGGTTTCTCTTCCCCACAGATTAAAAAAAACAAAACAAAGCAACCCCTTATTTTTCTTTATCTATTAATCTAATGATGGACACTTAGATTGTTTCCATATCTTGGCTATTGTGAATAACTTACAATAAGCATGGGGTGCTGATACCTTTTTGATATCCTGTTTTCATTTCCTTTCAATACACAGAAATGGGGCTGGGGAATCATATAATAGTACCATTTTTAATTTTTTGAGGAAATTCCATACTGTTTTACATAGTGGTGGCACCAATTTATATTCCCACCAACAGTATACAAGAATTCGCTTTTATTCACATCCTTGACAACACTTTATTTCTTGTCTTTTTGATAATAACCATTCTAATAGGTGTGAGGTGATATCTCATTATAGTTTTGATTTTCATAACCATTCTAATAGGTGTGAGGTGGTATCTCGTTATAGTTTTGATTTTCATTTCCCTGATGGTTAGTGATGCTGTTGAATACTTTTTCATGTGTCTGTTGGCCATTTGTATGTCTTCTTTGGAAAAAAAAAATGTCTATTCAGATCCTCCGTTCACTTTTTAATCAGATTTAAAAAAAATATTTATTTAATTTTTAAAGAGAGAGAAAGCATGCCTGTGAGCATGGGAAGTGGCAGAAGGAGGGGGAGAGGAAGTAGAAAGAATCTCAAGCAGACTCTCCACTAAGGACAGAGTCTTAAGCAGGGCTGAATCTCATGACCCTGAGATATGACCGTAGCCAAAAATCAAGAGCTAGAGGTTTAACCGACTGAGTCACTTAGGTTTTCCTCAGACTTTTTGTAATTGAATTCAATTGCTTGGGTTCTTAATATATTTTATTTTATTTCTTCTTATTATTTTTTTAATTACCATATAATATATTGTTTCAAGCATACAGGTCTGTGATTCATCAGCCCTACACAATTCACAGTACTCACCATAGCCCATACCATCCCCAATGTCCATCACCCAGCCACCCCATTCCTTCCACCCCTCTCCAGTCCAGCAAACCTCAGTTTGTTTCCTATGATTAAGAGTCTCATATGGTTTGTTGTTATCTCTGGTTTCATCTTGTTTCATTTTTCTCTCCCTTCCCCTATGGTCCTGTCTTGTTTCTCAAATTCCTCATATCAGTGAGATCATATGATAATTGTCTTTCTCTGATTAACTTATTTCACTTAGCAGAATACCCCGTAGTTCCATCCACATCAAATGGTAAGATTTCATTTTTTGATGGCTCCATAGTATTCCACTGTGTATATACACCACTTCTTCTTTATCCATTCATCTGGGCCATACAAATGGTTTGCCTATTGTGGACATTTCTGCAATAGTTAGCTTATTGTGGACATTGCTGCAATAAACACTGGGGTACATGTGTCCCTTCAGCTCACTGAACTTG